>NC_068456.1:4652715-4900581 GCF_023373465.1 Oncorhynchus keta
CAATTTGTACAAACTGCAATATACAATAGATATGTTTCTAAAGCTAGTCAGTCACTAAAAATCCTTAGTACATCTCTCAAAAGTAAATATTCATGCCAATGATCATGTCAGTGTCATCAGAATGATAAGTCATTGAGTCATTGTTCACGAACAAGGTCGTCAAAATGTTTAGGCATGTTGTCAATGTAACTTGTGTACTTTGACAGTATTACCTGATGTAAACTTAGGCTACAGTTTGGATGACAGTTACTGTATTGAAAATAAACAAGGCTGCACTTCTATGGCATATATCAATTTCAACAGTACTATTTACATATTACTGTATGTGGGTTATTGATTGAAAGAGACTGGACAACCCAAGGGGCACATAGGAAAAAAAACTAAATTAGAAAGAAACACAGGAAACCACCCCTAAGGCACAACTTTGCCCGCAGCACTGTTGTGCTGTCTCTACACATCCAGACATTCCTGTCTGTCGGCCCACATATTCTCATCCACATCACACCGGATATTTTCCCTTCCAATGCAACGTGGAAAGAATATTTTGGAATGCCTTATCCATCCTCTGCAGGCGTCTACTGTGATGTCCTCACATGCTGCATCCATTGCAGCCAGCAGGGTCATCTGTGTGTGTAGCTGACGATCGTACACCTTCCACCTCCATGCTCAAAATAACTCCTCAATTGGGTTAAGGAATGGTGAATAAGGTGGGAAGAATTCTATGAGCATCCTCGGGTGGGTCACAAACCATTGCCTTATGATGTTTGTTCAATGGAAACTCACATTATCCCAAATGACCACATATTTTGGCAAATCCTCTTTAAACAGACACCTCTTATCATCAGGGATGAGAGCCCTGTAGAGTCACTAAAAATTTGAGTAGATGCTGGGTGTTGTATGGCCCTATAAGGGGGATATGGGTTAGGACACCATGCTCTGAAATAGCAGCACACATGGTGATATTTCCTCCCCGTTGGCCTGGCAAATCCACAGTAGCTCTGTGACCGATGATATTCCGACCCCGCCTTCTGCATTTGGTCAGGTTGAAGCCAGCCTCATCCACGTATACAAAGTTGTGAGAGGGTTCACTTGATTCCAACTCCATTATACGCTATATCCCAGAACACACAGTTGAATTTGTTTTGGTAAGGAAGAGTGACATAAAATTTACATATATTGCATGTTCCTTCTACATCAACGGAAATGTGTGCAGTTTATGCTTACTGTACTATGTATCACTATAAAATGTTGCTGTAAAGTAGTTACATAGATATATGTTTTACCTGTACATACTGGTAACGTAGCTCCTTAACTCTGTCCTCATTCCTTTGGAATGGTACACGGTACAGCTGTTTCATACTCATCTGGTTTCTATGCAGCACCCTGTCGATGGTTGAGATAGATGCTAACCGTACGGATGTTTTCAAAGACATCGTTGTCTTCTATAATGGTCCTTTGTATTTCCCTGAGTCTTGTGGCATTGTTTGCTCGGACCATGGTGCAAATAGCCTCCTCCTGTTGAGGTGTGAAAAGGCATCCTCTGCCACCGGTTTGAGGTAATCTTGCAGTCCTATGTGGGGAAAAATGCAGTGATGCATTGCACACTTTCACATAGACAAAAACTATGCAAACACACATTTTACTGTAAAACATACAGGTGGGTGCATGTAAGGTGCAGTATGTATCTGTATAGAGTATATTTCTGTATGCTGTGAAATACAAGTGGACTACTGTAATATGAAGCATTGTAGGAAGTATACAGTATACTGCTTATATACAGTAACAGTGCACTGTACATTGGTGGACATGCCTGTTCTCTCTTCGAAACGTTTGAACTATTGAGGACACGGTTGATCTCCCAATATTCGGCTGCACCCTTCGACCCGCCTCAGCCATTGTAAGGCCATGATTGACAACATGGTCTACAATAGTGGCCCTGATGTCATCAGATATGCGCCTATGTCCTCTTCTGCCTCTTCCTCTGTTTTGCCTTCCACCACGCATCCTTGCTCCTCTTCTTCCTCCTCTTGGCTGTTGACCCTGTTCGTTTCCTGGTCCATCTATTATTGGAAAATTGCAACTCTGTGTTGTGGTCTGTCTATATATGCTTTCTAATTGATTATTCATGAGATGCACCTTTGAGCAATTCAGACAACTGGTTGATTGAACTAACACTTTACATTCGTTCATGCGTGAGGGTCAATTTCACCTGCACGATTCATCAATTCAGGTTTTTGTACAAAAGGTCTAATAGAAATGTGTAAAACTATGCTTGACAGTTTATGACAAATAGTTCAACAATTTTGCATGTAATGGCTTATGCAAGGAACTAATGCCTAGATGTTTTGAGGGGTAAGACTATTCAACAGAGAACCATCTACTATATTTTGATCAACATGACATGAGTAATTGATAATGTGGAAAAAAGCTGACACTGGTACATTATCAATTGCAATTTGTTCAAAGGAATAAGAAATTGCTTTAATGATATGCACAGGTGACTAGATGATTTGGAATTTGTACAAGTAGTATCAAGAATTGCACCAAAGCGACTGAGAAAAACTGTAACAGCTTTTGGCAGATTGGCAGACCTGATAGTTGTTCCTCTGGCACTGCCAGCACAGGTCTGTCCAGGGCGTAGTGCTTGAGATGTGGGGCAGCAATTTTCTCTGCAGATACCTGAAGGAAGACAGCCCAACTACACATACCTCTGGAAAATACATAATAATGTGAGATCAATAAAAGTAGTGCCAATCATATTGGAGGTAAATTAAATAATCAAAACGTGTTGTTTATGCTTTACATAACAAGTGTTGTCATCAATTCCTTTAGAGACGCCACACCCTTGCTTTTGTCACATGGGATGGCAGCAGCTTTCCACCTAAGTGTTGTGTCCTGGGTGGTGTCCTGGTAATACTATTACATTATCCTCTGCGTAGCTGTTGAGGAAGTTCACAACTCGCTGCAAGTCTTCATGCTTCAGGTGCATCCTGTGCTTGCTTGGGCCAGCTCTCTTTTTGATGGGAGGCATTAGATAATTCTCCTTGTATGACTGGTGGAGTACAGTCAGGCGTGTTCTACTGATGCTGAAAGACAAATTCCAGATACAAGTATTTTAGCATTATTATATAAACATAATCACCATCAGACACACCTGGCTAACTTGATGGGTCATGTAATCATCTGGCAAAGTGGAGTCTTTTGTTTAGACATGCTAGCTAAACAATGAACCATACTCCCAATCCATAGAGTACTAGCAATAAAAAAACGATTGTCATAGCTAGCTAAAGTTAACCAAATAGGTTCAATGTTAGCTAGCTAACATTAGGCTATAACTAGCAATGCAAATGTCATTCTGAGATAATATTACTACATTACTACACGTAATGTTAGCTAGCGAGCCAGGCATCTAACGTTAGCTAGCTATCTAACAGTAAACTTTAACTTGGTCTTTTGTTTAAACATGTAGATAGCTAGCTAAACAATGAACCGTAATCCCAATCCATAGAGTACTATCAAAACAAACAGATTGTCACAGCTAGCTAAAGTTAATCAAATAGGTTCAATTTTAGCTAGTTAGCTAGCTAACATTAGGCTATAACTACCAATGCAAATGGATTTCTGAGATAACATTAATACACAGATCATACAATGTTAGCTAGCGAGCCAGCGATCTAACGTCAGCTAGCTAGCTAACAGTAAGCTTTAACTTACAATGAAAACAACTTTCTGACAAAATTAGAAATGTATAATATCTGAAACTGTAGCTAGACTCTTACATGGATCAACGCTTCATGGCAGACTGCAACCCCATTTCATTAAATAAGACGTCCTGTCCTGTGTCGTTTCCGTTTTGTTTGTACAGCTTGCTTTGCCCATTGTGTCAAGTCACTCTGGTTCACACTGACCGTGTGCAATGCCATAAGAATCATCAGATCTTTCTCCCTCTCTATTATGGATGCCATGGTTGCCCTTAGTTTGAAGATGTATTCCGGGGACGGGTGTTTTATACAACAGCCTTCTGTGTTTTCTTTTCGACTACCTCTGCATTTGCAATCAAACGCCAGAATTCTATTCATCTCCTTATCATACTCTGCTTCTACCAGACATTACACTGATTTCAAATATCGATCAACTTCTTCCATGACAACAACACTGTTGATGACCGTTTCTTCCCCATCACTGTCATCAATGAAAATGTTTTTACCTAAATCAGGGATTTCCTCATCATCTGATTCATTTTCAGAGTCAGAGAGAGTAAGCATGGCACGATCTTCCTCCAGAAAGTAGTCCATCACAACTTTTTACTAGTGACTTTGTCGATAGCGCCTGATAAATTCAGGGCAGTAGCAACACATTTGCAGTTCTCCATGGCTAACATTATATATTTTTAAAAAACTGCAGTAGAAAGGATTATCTACACATAACGAGCAGCTCATTTTATAGGCAGAAGACGCTACACGGCAGACCAATCCGAAACTCATCTCTCGGCATGTCCAGCCCAATCATTATCTCAGCCAATCATTGCTAGCGGGAAGGTTCCTGTCTTTTTCTGTTCGCTAAACCAACTAGGCTCGTAATTTAACAACTTTATTCGTATTTACAAGTTTGTTTCTGCCAAAAAAATACATTTTGATAACACATTTAAATAAACGTTCAAATGCCGCTCCTATGAAGTCGTGACTCGCAACATACGCCTAGTTTCCTGAAACTAGTCACATTTACATAAGTATTCAGCCCCTTTGATATGAGACTCTGAATTGAGTTCATGTGCATCCTGTTTCCATTGATCATCCTTAAGGTATTGTGCGTAGAGCTCCAAGACAGGATTGTGTCGAGGCACAGATCTGGGGAAGGGTACCACAAATGTTCTGCAGCATTGAAGGTCCCCAAGAACAAAGTGCCCTCCATCATTCTTAAATGGAAGAAGTTTGGAACCACCCAAACTCTTCCTAGAGCTGGTCGCCAGGCCAAACTGAGCAATCAGGGGAGAAGGACCTTTGTCAGGAAGGTGACTAAGAATTCGATGGTCACTCTGACAGAGCTCCAGAGTTCCTCTGTGGAGATGGGAGAACCTTCCAGAAGGAAAATAATCTCTGCAGCACTCTACCAATCAGGCCTTTATGGTAGAGTGGCAAGACGGAAGCCACTCCTCAGCATAAGGCACATTGGAGTTTGCCAAAAGACACCTAAAGGACTCTCAGACCATGAGAAACAAGATTCTCTGTTCAGATGAAACCAAGATTGAACTCTGGCCTGGATGCCAAGCGTCATGTTGGAAGTGAAGCATGGTGGTGGCAGCATCAGGCTGTGGGGATGTTTTTCAGCTGGAGGGACTGGGAGACTAGATGAACGGAGCAAAATACAGAGAGATCCTTGATGAAAACCTGCTCCAGAGCACTCAGGACCTCAGACTGGGGCGAAGGTTCACATTCCAACAGTACAACGACTCTAAGCATACAGCCAAGACAACACGGGTTTGGCTTCGGGACAGGTCTCTGAATGTCCTTGAGTGGCCCAGCCAGAGCCTGGACTTGAACCCGATCAATCATCTCTGGAGGGACCTGAAAATAGCTGTGCAGCGACTCTCCCCGTCCAACCTGACAGAGCTTGAGAGGAACTGCACAGAAGAATTTGAGAAACTCCCCAAATACAGCTGTGCCAAGCTTGTAGTCTCATAGCCAAGAAGACTCAAAGCTGTAATCGCTGCCGAAGGTGTTTCAACAAAGTACTGAGTAAAGAATCTGAATACTTATGTAAATGTGATGTTTAATTTCATTCTTTTTTGCTAAAATTTTTAGAAACCTATTTTGCTTTGTCATTATGGGGTATTGTGTGTAGATTAATGAGGGGGAAAAATGATTTAATCCATTTTAGTATAAGGCTGTAACGTAACAAAATGTGGAACATGTTAAAGGGTCTGAATACTTTCCGAATGCACTGTAAATAGCATAAATAGCCTTCTGTCCGACTGATACTGACTAGCAGTATCTGATGCATATGCAGGATGCAAAGTGTACACAGTGAGAGTGACATGATAATCTAAAACCTAGACCTATTGTCTACCTGAGCTAAAGGCTTATGTCTAACGGTATATGCCAGTTAGCCATGAGAGATGAATAGATGATGAGAGAAATAGACCCCATAGATTACTAGATTAAGCCTGCAAATGACTTTCTGAAATAGATCTCTACCTGATGTTCCCATTAGAGGCAATGAACGCTTGATCGCCAACAGCTGATTGCCATGTGGGTGTTTAGCAAGCCCACCGCATGCTACGTAATGCTAACATCAACAGCCCATCCAAGCTATACTGAGCGTTGATTGGTCATCGCACGACTATACAGGGTCAGCTTCTCCACTAAGGTCCAAGGTGATAACTTGAAATCTGAGGGAAAACGGTTAGGGTTATGACAATGGTTAAGCAGTAGTAATCAATTCAACATGCACTTCTGTAAATACACTGAAAGAAAATGGTCAATATTAGGGGACATCTTTATCTATATATTACCAGATATCTGACATTTTATTAGATATAAGGAGTAGACATGCTCCAGAAACACATGTCCTTCATTTCATATACGGAGATAGGATATTCTCTGTTATGGGACAGTTTCTACATGCATCCAATCTGGACCTCCGAAATCTACCTACTACCATATGAGTCCAGAGCTATATCTGGGGTATACGTTCAAGACACACACCTGTAGAATATTTTCACTCCGAAAAGGGTGTGTCAACATGCTGACATATCTAAGCCAATTTATTCAGGCATGAACGAATCCACATATTTTCAGAAATGTATCATAGTCCTTAGTTGATCATTTATCTCTCCGTATAAAAAAAAAAGTATATATTTCACAAAAAATCCTTACCTTTGTATATATAGTGTATAATGTATGTGGACACTCCTTCAAATTAGTGGATTCGGCTATTTCAGCCACACCCGTTGCTGACAGGTGTATAAAATTGAGCGCACAGTCATGCAATCTCCATAGACAAACATTGGAAGTAGAATTGCTCGTACCGAAGAGCTCAGTGACTTTCAAAGTGGCACCATCATAGGATGACACCTTTCCAACAAGCCCCGGTCAACTCTTAAGTGCTGTTATTGTGCAGTGGAAATGTCTAGGAGCAACAACGGCTGGTAGGCCACACAGAACGGGCCCGTCGAGTGCTGAAGCACGTAGCTCGTAAAAATAGTCTGTCCTCAGTTGCAACACTCACTCTCGAGTCCAAACTGCCGCTGGAAGCAACGTCATCACAAGAACTGTTCTTTGGGAGCATCATGCAATGGGTTTCCAAGCCTAAGATCACCTAAGATCATGCAATGCCAAGCGTTGGAGTGGTGTAAAGCTCGTCGCCATTGGACTCTGGGTTTGGCGGATGCCAGGAGAACAATATCTGCCTGAATGCATAGTGCCAACTATAACCTTTGGTGGATGAGGAATAATGGTCTGGGGCTTTTTTTCATGGTTCGGGCTAGGCCCCTTAGTTCCAGTGAAAGGAAATCTTAACACTAAAGCGTACAATGACATTCTAGACGATTCTGTGCTTCCAACTTTGTGGCAGCAGTTTGGGGACGGCCCTTTCCTGTTTCAGCATGACAATGCCCCCGTGCACAAAGCAAGGTCCACACAGAAATGGTTTGTCAAGATTGGCGTGGAAGAACTTGACTGGCATGCACAGAGCCCTGACTTCAACTCCATCGAACACCTTTGGGATGAATTGGTACGCCGACTGCGAACCAGGCGTAATTACCCAACATTAATTAGTGCCCAACCTCACTCATGCTCTTGTGGCTGAATGGAAGCAAGTCCCCGCAGTAATGTTCCAACATCTAGTGGAAATCCTTCCCAAAAGAGTGGAGGTTGGTTATAGCAGCAAAGGGGGACCAACTCCATATTAATGTCCGTGATTTTGGTATGAGATGTTTGATGAGCAAGTGTCCACACTCTGTCATGTAATGTACAGTATGTGAATCATAGATATTTAATTATTTTGTCCTTGTATGTCTAATCAAAAATGGGCTAAATCCGACTCATGAAAATCAAATCAAATCAAATTTTATTTGTCACATACACATGGTTAGCAGATGTTAATGCGAGTGTAGCGAAATGCGTGTGCTTCTAGTTCCGACAATGCAGTGATAACCAACAAGTAATCTAACTAACAATTCCAAACTACTGTCTTATACACAGTGTACGGGGATAAAGAATATGTACATAAGGATATATGAATGAGCGATGGTACAGGGCAGCATACAGTAGATGGTATCGAGTACAGTATATACATATGAGATGAGTATGTAGACAAAGTAAACAAAGTGGCATAGTTAAAGTGGCTAGTGATACATGTATTACATAAGGATGCAGTCGATGATATAGAGTACAGTATATACGTATGCATATGAGATGAATAATGTAGGGTAAGTAACATTATATAAGGTAGCATTGTTTAAAGTGGCTAGTGATATATTTACATAATTTCCCATCAATTCCCATTATTAAAGTGGCTGGAGTTGGGTCAGTGTCAATGACAGTGTGTTGGCAGCAGCCACTCAATGTTAGTGGTGGCTGTTTAACAGTCTGATGGCCTTGAGATAGAAGCTGTTTTTCAGTCTCTCGGTCCCAGCTTTGATGCACCTGTACTGACCTCGCCTTCTGGATGATAGCGGGGTGAACAGGCAGTGGCTCGGGTGGTTGATGTCCTTGATGATCTTTATGGCCTTCCTGTAACATCGGGTGATGTAGGTGTCCTGGAGGGCAGGTAGTTTGCCCCCGGTGATGCGTTGTGCAGACCTCACTACCCTCTGGAGAGCCTTACGGTTGAGGGCAGGGCAGTTGCCGTACCAGGCGGTGATACAGCCCGCCAGGATGCTCTCGATTGTGCCCAAATTGTTTGACCTTTTCAGGTGCTGAAAATGATTGTGCTTCTTCACAAGATGGTGTCATATCTGAGCATATATTTACACCACATTCAGTAGTAGGCTATGCAAGGCACGGAAAGGAAAACATCCAACTTGCTATTTCCAAAGCGCATCTCTGCTACTTCTGTTTAAAAAATGCAGCATAACAAATCCAGAGCTCCAGTCACAATACGTGTTTTGTTTACTGGAAAGATGCAGACTTAAGCCTATCTTTGCAAAAATATATTTTATGGAACAGAAAATCAAAGTTGCACACCCACAAAACCCCTACCTGCCCTGTTTGTTATTATGGATGATGCAATGGTGCAGAGTTGTTCATCAGCGGTGGTCCCTCGCAGACCAGACCCAAGGTGGTGGTAGTGTTGGTCTGTGATCCACTCCAAACTGTCAATGCATAAATCATGAATTAAAATTGTGTCGATATTGCAAGAAAATATTGTAATTTCACATAACCATACCACAAGTTAACGTTAGCTATTCTACCTGCTTCATTCATGATCAGAAAACTAACTGGAACTATCTAGCTAGCCAAGTTAGTTAGTTAGATAGATAGCTATTTAGCGTATATTAACCAGTAATACAAAATACGCTTAAACGTTTTAAAATGTTAGCTGTCAACTTGAGACTTGATAAGGGGTAAAAGTGCTTTTCCATGAAGGGAAGGCAATTTCATTATTTGTTAGCTCGGCTACCAGTTAGCTTTAATTAACCACCTATCAATCCTAGCTTGCTAGCCTTACTGGCTACTGGCCAAATAAGCTAACGTTCTTGATTCTAATTACTAGGATAAATAAATAATATCTCAAATGAGTTACTCACTTTAGCTTTAACTTCTTTGAGGTATTTCTGAACAGCTTCTCACTTATTTCAGTGTTTTTTGGAGAACATCTAATGAGAACATGTTTTTATCTTGCAGTTCATGCGTGTCAGAACTGTGTCAGGGGTCACCTATCACTGTCGCTCTGGGAAGACCTTCAAGGGTCAGATGATGGATCGCTTCTTGCTGACAGACTGCAGGGCAGTCCTGAGTGGAAACTATAGGTGAGGGTTCAATAATGAAGAATGTGATACAAAGTGTTTCAAATTTGTACAAATGTTGCATGATTTCTCAAACCTGACATTTAGTCATGTGGATCTGAAAATAACTACATTAAGTTGCTCTTACACCTGTGTAGTAACAAATACATAACATTAGTATTGATGCATTTTAATTTAGCAACTGCTTTGTTTCTTTCATATATTTTTATTGGAGCAAATTTCTTTAAGTGCAAAACAAAACATGCCACTTGGTGGCAGACAAGCCACACAGCATCCATAGACAACAATTGCATACAATAGGAGACAAAACAACACTGACAAACAATTGACAATGAGCAATAATAGTTTGGGTTCTTTACGACACCAACCAGATTGTGCTCATGAGCTTCCGACCTGTACAGGCCGTCGGAGATGCACCCAGATTTTTTTTATTTTTAAATAGTATTTCACCTGCTCCTACATTCAGTATCAGTCAAAAGTTTGGACACACCTACTCATTCTAGGGTTTTTCTTTATTTGTACTATTTTCTACATTGTAGAATAATAGTGAAGACGACAAAACTATGAACTAACACATATGGAATCATGTAGTAACCAAAAAACTGTTAAACAAAAAATATTTTATATTTGAGATTCTTCAAAGTAGCCACCCTTTGCCTTGATGGCAGCTTTGCACACTCTTGGCATTCTCTCAACCAGCTTCATGAGGAATGCTTTTACAAGTCTTGAAAGAGTTCTCACATATGTTGAGCACTTGAGCACAAAAGCAGTTATTCCTAAATGTGTTGTTCATTTCTATCCAACACGAATGGATCACGCTGTAGATTGAGTAAAAATAATCCTGGATCTTTGTAACTTCTTGAGTAAAACTCAATCTTCGGACATGTCCATAAACAGTGAAAATAAGACCCAAAGGCATTTAGAGCAAATGGGGGGGATCTGTGGACCGAACTTGCTCAGAGTGTGGGGGGTTAAATAGTGCCTATGTAAATACTGGAAACTGCCAATGAGGAAGATTGGTTCTCTGAGCCTATTACAGAAAAAAGTAGCATTTGGAATTGATAGGTTTAATTGATTTGTTTTGTAATTGCATAGTAATGGAGTTGAGTTCCTTATTCCATTGTAATACATATATTTAGCTTAATTATGTGTAATGAAATGTAATTAATCTCTTTGCCCGCAGCTTCATGTGGTCTTTTGAGAAGCTTCACCGTTGCATGGCTCACCTCTTCCTTGGACAGCTTGTGACTACTTTTGATGAGGAGTTCCGGATCCTGTTTGCACAGTCCCAACCTTTGGTACTGGAAAATGTCCTTGTTCCAATGCCACACTACAGCAGTTTATCTGACAGTCAATACAGCAGTGATCGGACACTATTGTTCAGAGATCCCAGAAAGTTCCTCCCCATAGACAGCTCTCGTCCTGTAGAATGGGCTAGACATTCCTCTGATGACCGTATGGATATGGTTCAGAATATGATGCCTCCTGGAAGGTGTGAGCCCATCCACAGTTCACTAGATCAGGGTCCACTAGATATGTACAGCAACAAGTACTCCTCCCAGCAATTTAAACTGGAGCAGCAGTCTTTTATGGCACAAGGTCACCCCATGATGCAGTCAAACACAATGGAGTTTGCTGGCTCTAAAAGGCACAGTTATGCAGAGGGCACTTATGCCGGACATTCCTCCTCTCAATTCATGCAGCACCAAGCCATTCACAGCTTTGAGGGGTATACGGCAACCCAGAACAGGAAGATACATAGGGAACAGCATCACTATCAGAGAACAGGGCTAGAACCAGGTTATAGCGGCTACGATCAATTCAGGGACCAAGGGTACCCTCTGATGGATCAGTATTCTGAGTCTGGGTACCCACATGGAATAGCGATAGAGCCACCAGACAACTATGACCCTGTACTGAATTATTTGTCATCATCAAACCTTGCTGTGGAACTGGGACATGGCTCAAACAAATTATCAAGTCCAGGAGAGGGTCCCTTTAGTCAGTCAAACCCCAAAAGACTGAGCACGGGCCAGCCTCATGCCTGTCAGACCTCCCCAACACAACAAAACCCATTTGAACAGAGATCATTTTTTGTCAGGTCTGGTTCAGACTGTAAAACACAGGATCCCAGTGCAAAGCAGGGGATGCGAGATTGGAGGATCAGCTCATACCTCAGTGCATATGATGATGCAGGAGAGGAAGAGATTCCACAGCCTATGGGAAATGACCCCTTTCAAGAGCCCCTTAATCCATCACAAGGCAAATTACTTGCTCCACTGGTATCAGATACCAGGTTTAGTGCCAAAGATTTACCCAAGATTCCAGGGCTCAGGTTAAACAAGCCCACCTGCCCAGAACACTCAAGAACACTAGAAATTCTTGTTAGCTTAGATGCCCAAACAACACTAACACCACCTTTGGAGTCGTCATCAACCACTGAAGGTGACAAATCAGAGGAGATGGATGTAAAAGAGCCCAAAAGAGAAGAGTCATTCCGTAGGAGGTTCAATCCTGCTATCCAAAGGACCTCGAGACTAAGATCCTCACTCATCTTCAGCTCACAACTCGAACAGCATATCTCACAGGAACAGAAATATAACTCTGGCCAACACTGTGAGGAAACTGCCAATGAGGAAGATGACCCATCTAGATTATCCTTGACCGCTCAGGTTTGGGGGAAAAGAAGATCCATTACAAGAGAACCTTTTGAATGGAGACTTAAGTCAGCGATAGTTGATAATTCAACCATTGAGTCTTTGAAATCTGAGGACATCACTACTGATTCGGGTGATAAGGAATTGACAAAGTATCTTCCTGTGAGCACTGACAAGGTTTCTTCAATGGAACAACTTAATTCTGCCCATGAAGAACAAACCAAAACGGTAGAATCTGCACACCCATCCAAACCTTCTCAAGCTGAGAAACCCAAAACCATACAATCAGCACACCAGGCATCTATATTGAGCAATAAATCCTATATAGATATGAATGATCCAGACAGTAGGTTATTTTTTTTTAAAGAGTTGGCTGCCAAACGAAAAGCTGCAAAGGCTGCAGAGTCTGAGAGCAGCGCTGAAAAAGCTCCTGTAAAACCAGTAACTCCATTTGACTTAAAAATTAAGGAACCAGTCACAAGGATAGAACCTAACCTTCCAATAGCCACACTAAATCCAGCAGATACTTCAACCAATAAGCCAGCTCCAGCAGATACTTCAACCAATAAGCCAGCTCCATCAACAGAGGCACCTCCTAATCCATCAGATACTTTCACCACAAAGCCAACAACATCGACAGAAGACCCACTTTATCCAGCAGATACTTCAATAAAAAAGACAGCTACATCAACAGAAGCATCATCAGAAACACTGGAGACTTCACCAGTGTTACAGGAGAACAAAACATCCATGGCAAAATGTGGTTCCTTACTTGATGTCAAAGAACACCATTCTAAAAATAAAGAACAGCAAGACCTTCAACTTCCCAAAAGTGACTCCAAAACATTTCTCAGGGATAAATTATCTTGTGTCGATGGCCTACTTAGAGTCTCTACTGATACTGAGAAGATAGAGCTGAAGAACAGTCGGAACCAAAGTGTGTCTAAAGTTAACCCTAGAGATACAAGTACATTTCTTAAGAGCACCTCAAATCAGTGTTCCTTTAACATCTCCCCAAAGGATTTCAGTTTATATAAACGATCTCCAAAGAAACCAAAGTCATTCAATCCTGCTTCAAATGAGCTAAACCCATCTCTTCCACTCACACTAACAGAAGCTAGCTCATCTTCATATCCGACACCAAAAGGTTTAAGCTCAACTAGTCTCACTTCATCAACAAATGCAGCAAAGGAGTTGAGCTCAGCCCTTACCCCCACCCTTAAGGAGCCCAGTTCATCTATCCCCATGTCAAAGCAGCCATTACCATCCTCTAAACCTATCACAGTAGAGTCCAACATACCTCTGAGCCCCACCCAATCTGAGCCAGGTGTGTCTCATAAGCAGGACAAAACAGATTCCAAGGAATCTCTCAGCCCTATCCCAATGCAATCTTGCTCATCCTCAATCCCTGCAACAGAATTTAGCCCTCTGCCAAACCCTACCCAAACACAATCTAGTTTCTTACCCAAGTCCACCTTAGTTGGGTCAATTTCATCAACACCAATGGAATCTAACACCTCCCCCAAACCCTCTACAAAGGAGTCATTGTCTACAATTGCCACAACTGAGTTGAGGTCATCCTCTTCTAAGACCAACCCAATAAAATCCTATTCCTCCCCTTGTCCTGGCCAACATGAGTCGGTTTTGTCACTCAAACATTCCAAAACAGCATGCAACTCCTCTCCAAAGCCCGCTACAGTGTCCAATGACTCTTACAACTCTTCACCTCCATCTTCAAAGCATGTCATGGAAGAAACCAACAAATCTCTCATCTTCACACCAACAAAGTCTAGCTCTCCTCCTGAGCCTACCCCAACAGAATCTAGTGCTTCAACCAATCCAACACCAAGAGAACTCAACCCTCTTCCTAGCACCACCCCAACGGAACCAAGTGCATCTACAGGCCCGACCCTAACAGAATCAAGTGAATCTTCTAACCCAACCCCAACAAAATCACACTCCTCCCTTACATGTGGGTCAGGTGGATCAGTTGTGTGTCCCAAGCCTGGCCAAACAAAGTCCAGAACTTCTCCAAACCTCACCCCAAAAGAATCTTGTTCCTCTCCTAATCATACCCTAACTGAACCTACCTCACCATTCAACCCTGTCCTTGTGGAATCCGTCCCATCAAGCAACTCAAACCCAACTGAATCCACTGCTTCTCATGACACTGCCCCAGCTCCACCCGTCATTGTGAATAACAGTAAGGAGGGCAAACCAAGTAAACTTAACAAGGAGCAAAACGTGGGAAGTTCTGCAGCTTATAAAGGTGAGAAGATAGCAGGTGATCCTGAAACTAAGAGAAAAACTGCTCCTGGAGAATCTGCCTCCCATGGATCTCAGAGTCCTGATGAGACCAAAGAGAATAACAGCACTATGAAACCAGAGATCACAACAGATCAAAGCAATCCCATACCACCCCCAGTGAAGCAACCTAAAGTAAGCCAGTCCCACTACCATTTGTCTACTGCCAATGTACTCTCTAGCAGCAACCTAAGAGATGACACAAAGCTCCTATTAGAGCAGATTTCTGCTAACAGCCAGAGCAGGACAGAACTCACGAAAGAATCTGCTGTCACTGATGATGCCAAACAGGATGAGGCTGACCGGGGTGTTAGTGGTAAGGAGGAAGCATCAGCCCGACGACAGATCAGAGGCCCGGCTAGAACTTCTCAGGAGAGGGAGAAGCTTCTTCAGAGAATCGATAGCATGCGGAAGGGGAGGAAAGTCTACAGCCGCTTTGAGGTAAAGTACCCTGCTGCATCAATAGGCCAGTAGCAATTTAACTAAATTAAATTACTAAATTACCTATTGTAACCGAGGTACCTAATTGTTTTCAATCTCACCTGCTTGCCTTCATCTGAGCTCAAGTTTTCTGCTTGTTATTCTGTATTTTGTTAGATGGCGCCTTAACCAGGGATCGGAAGGATGAGTGAGTATGGAGAAAGACCACATTTTCCTCTAGAACTTGTCCTGTAACTATGCCCATTCTCCAAAAGTCTAAAACCACAGATCGAAGAGGGATCACTAGTTAAGTAACATAAATATTATTCTCAGGTTTCTATATTAGAGGGTTTCTCCGAATGGACTATATGCATGTAAAGCATTAAGGATTTTGGGAACAAAAACTTGACTAAGTTTACCAACATGGATTGCAGAGACTCTACAGTGTGGACAATGGACCTCTGCTGTCTACAAAGGGGAACTGAAAAATCCAATCCCATCAGCTAAATGCACAACTAAATGTGCAATATATTTGAAAATTATTGTGTTCCTAGACACACTGGACGCACTGGTGTTGTTGACTGCAATGTAATATCTGTCACTCTCTGGGTTGTTTAATTATTATCTGTTTGAGGATCTGTTTTATATACTAACAATAATTTCCAAATAATACAATTAGAATCACCTTAGAAAATGTATTAATCATAAACAGTGCAATAATAGCTTTCAAATAGTTGGACCACTTTTTTCATTTGGAATGCTTTATTAGAATTATTAAATCAGAATAACAGTGTGCTAGATTAACCAAATGTATGCATGAATAATCATGTGTATTTGCACAAAAATATATATATACAGTATATATGTAATACTGTGATTTTAATGCCACAGGACATTAGGTCCCTTTTTTAAAAGAGGCTATCTGTGATTGCTACATCAGTTTTGGACTTTTAAATTAATTATACAATGTTTTAGAACACCTACTCAGGGTTTTTCTTTATTTTTACTATTTTCTACATTGCAGAATAATAGTGAAGACATCAACACTATGAAATAACACATAAGGAATTATGTAGTAACCAAAACAAAGTGTTAAATAAATCAAAATATATTTGAGATTTGAGATTCTTCAAATAGCCACCCTTGCCTTGATGACAGCTTTGCACATGTTAAACAAATCAAAATAGATTTTATATTTGAGATTCTTCAAAGTAGCCACCCTTTGCCTTGATGACAGCTTTGCACACGCTTGGCATTCTCTCAACCAGCTTCACCTGGAATGCTTTTACAACAGTCTTGAAGGAGTTCCCACATATACTGAGCACTTGTTGGCTGCTTTTCCTTCTCTCAGTCCGACTCATCCCAAACCATCTCAATTTGGTTGAGGTTGGGGGATTGTGGAAGCCAGGTCATCTGATGCAGCACTCCATCTCTCTCCTTCTTGGTAAAATAGCCCTTACACAGCCTGGAGGTGTGTTGGGTCATTGTCCTGTTGAAAAACAAATGGTAGTCCCACTAAGCCCGATTGAAAGTGTGATTTAAGTGTGCCTTGAATTCTAAATCAATCACAGACAGTGTCTCCAGGAAATCACCCCCACACCATAACACCTCGTGCTCCCTGCTTTACGGTGAGAAATACACATGCGGAGATCATCCGTTCACCCACACCGCGTCTCAAAGCCACGGCGGTTGAAACAAAAATCTCCAATTTGGACTCCAGTTCAAAGGATAAATTTCCACCGGTCTAATGTGCATTGCTCGTTTTTCTTGGCCCAAGCAAGTCTCTTCTTATTATTGATATCCTTTAGTAGTAAAAAATAAGAAAAACTCTTGAATGAGTAGGTGTTCTAAAACTTTTGACCGGTAGTGTATATACCTATTGATTCTTGAAGAATATGACTTGTAAAATGTCCCATCAGCTTAGTTCATCTGTCGTACCCCATCAGAACTCAAAATATAAGCTTGTTTTACTCAATTGTTTGTAAATGATGCAATTGTAAAAAATAAAATAAATACTTTATAGCCTCAGAAGATGGTTATAACTATAGTTTTGATGTCATGGATTGTCAGTTCTTCCATCCATAGCTCTCTGAATTTGAGACTATTACATTTCTCAAGCCCCATCCCTCAGTTGTGTACCAAATAACAGTGTCAGGGAGTGGTGGCTTTGTTGTTGTTAAAACTGCAGATTGCCCCTTTAACCATTGGACAACAGCATGGTATGCGGTTTTTCAGTTATATTACTTGCTTATCGTCATGTCCATTGACCCCCTCTATGTCTCAGTGGGAAAGCATTCAATATGGTTAATCATTTATGGATTGGTGTGTAAATGCTTTCAATGCCAAAGTCTGAAAATGTCATGAAAATATCATTTCTAACCTGCTCAATCCACTGCCTACAGTATGTAAACTATATTTTGAACTTTAATATTATATGCGATTCCTTACTGGTTTAACTATTTTTAAAGCTCCGACGGCTCTGTTTTTACCAGTATTTGCATGAATTATTATTTGAATTAATTTGCTCAACTGTGTTGGATGTCACTGGTGTCAAGCTCTGTGCTCTGCAAGCTAGTGTCTAAGCAGTACCTAGCAGTCACTTGTGACTGATCTGCTGATACACAGTTGATACAGTCAGCTGTTGTGTAGTCCCTGGGTTACCCTGTCTATTATGTTTACTGTAGAAATGTACTAAGCTACATAAAGTGGGGGCGTTTAGATTTTTTTTAATGTTTCATAAAAAAGACTGGAATATTGTGCAAGCCCCTTTGTTCGACACCCTTGTCACTGAGAAGATCGTTATCTGTGTCACCAAGAACATCACAAGCAGTTGGTATTAGTGTGTAAAAGTTCAGCAATGTTATTTGAACACACCCAGCAGCTACAATTTCTAGCACAAAGGTTAGCACAAATGTTGCAACAATGTTTGATAACAATTTTGGTTTAATAATACCCAGTGCTTGATTTAGACTAAAATGCCCGATACTCATTTTGGGTGCCAGCAGTGTTGTGTTCAAGACCACCTAAAGATGTTGTGTTCAAGACCAATACCAGAAAAATGCATGTCCAATTCCAAGACCATGATTGTAATTGTGTCAAATCGCCCCCCATAATAAGAGTTAAAATGTCCAGTATTTCTGTGTTCATATTTCAGAACAACATATGGATTCTTTAGACATTCTGATTGGTGAAGAAATAGCAACATTACAAATTATCACAAAGAGGTCTATGATAGATAAAAGGACCAAAGATGTTACAACTTCCAATACTAATAGTGAGCGTGTGTAACAGTATAATTTTAAACCGTCCCCTCGCCCATACCCGGGCGCGAACCAGGGACCTTCTGCACACATTGACAACAGTCACCCTCGAAGCATCGTTACCCATCGCTCCACAAAAGCCGCGGCCCTTGCAGAGCAAGGCGAACTACTACTTCAAGGTCTCAAAGCAAATGACGTCACCAATTGAAACGCTATTTAGCGCACACCGCTAACTAAGCTAGCCGTTTCACATCCGTTACACTCACCCCCCTTTTGACCTTCCTCCTTTTTCCGCAGCAACCAGTAATCCGGGTCAACAGCATCAATGTAACAGTATAACTTTACGTCCGTCCCCTCGCCCATACCCGGGCGCGAACCAGGAACCCTCTGCACACATCGACAACAGTCACCCTCGAAGCATCGTTACCAATCGCTCCACAAAAGCCGCGGCCCTTGCAGAGCAAGGGGAACTACTACTTCAAGGTCTCAAAGCAAGTGACGTCACCAATTGAAACGCTATTTAGCGCACACCGCTAAATAAGCTAGCCGTTTCACATCCGTTACACGTGCAACTTTCAAACAATTCCCCCCACCCTTCCCTACCAGCGAATCAAGTAAATTCTAACTTGCACGACAAAGTTTGAGGATATTTTACAACTAATGTAAAGGGCAGTAATGTTATGAGTAAAGTAGGAAGCTCAGTTTTCAATAGGCAAAAATATGTTAATGTGACATGAAAGGAGTGTGGATATTTGGACTGGCGAAGCGGTTAAATACGTTGACTAAATGGGAGCTGCTAAATATAATTTCTTTACTAAATCAAATCACATGTTATTGGTCACATACACATATTTAGCAGATGTAATTTCAGGTGTAGCGAAATGCTTTTGTTCCTAGCTCTAACATGTGTCTTATATATATGTGTGTGTGTGTATACTTTTTTACATTTTTTATTAACCTTTATTTAACAAGGTGTGTGTGTATAATTTTTTATTTTTTTATTTAACATTTGTTTAACTAGGCAAGTCAGTTAAGTACAAATTCTTATTTACAATGTCGGCCTACCAAAAGGCAAAAGGCCTCCTGCGGAGACGGGGGCCTGGGATTAAAACAAATAAATAAATACGATATAAATATAGGACAAAACACACATCACAACAAGAGAGACAACACAACACTACATGAATAGAGACCTAATACAACAACATAGCAAGGTAGCAACATATGACAACACAGCATGGTAGCAACACAACATAACAACAACATGGTAGCAACACAACATTATTGGGCACAGACAACAGCACAAAGGGCAAGAAGGTAGAGACAACAATACATCATGCAAAGCACCCACAACTGTCAGTAAGTGTCCATGATTGAGTCTTTGAATGAAGAGATTGAGATAAAACTGTCCAGTCTGAATGTTTGATGCAGCTCGTTCCAGTCGCTAGCTGCAGCGAACTGAAAAGAGGAGCGACCCAGGGATGTGTGTACTTCCGAGACCGTTAACAGAATGTGACTGTCAGAACGTGGAGGATGAGGAGGATGTATGTGGAGGATGAGGGCTGCAGTAGATATCTCAGATAGGGGGAAGTGAGGCCTAAGAGGTGGGTCTTGCGACAGGTATAGAGAGATGACCAGTTTACAGATGAGTATATAGTGCAGTGATTAACTTTAGCCTGCAGCTTTGATATGTGCTGAGAGAAGGACAGTGCACCGTCTAGCCATACTCCCAAGTACTTATATGAGGTGACTACCTCAAGCTCTAAACCCTCAGAGGTAGCAATAACACTTGTGGGAAGAGGGGCATTCTTCTTACCAAACCACATGACCTTTGTTTTGGAGGTGTTCAGAACAAGGTTATAGTTAGAGAAAGCTTGTTGGACACTAAGAAAGCTTTGTTGTAGAGCATTTAACACAAAATCCAGGGAGGGGCCAGCTGAGTATAAGACTGTAACATCTGCATATAAATGGATGAGAGAGCTTCCTACTGCCTGAGCTATGTTGTTGATGTAAATTGAGAAGAGCATGGGGCCTAGGATCGAGCCTTGGGGTACTCCATTGGTGACAGGCAGTGGCTGAGACAGCAGATTTTCAGACAGCAGATTTTTATACACTACACTCTTTGAGAGAAGTAGTTAGCAAACCAGGCCAAAGACGCCTCAGAGACACCAATATTCCTTAGCCGGCCCACAAGATTGGAATGGTCTACCATATCAAAAGCTTTGGCCAAGTCAATAAAAATAGCAGCACAATATTGCTTAGAATCAAGGGCAATGGTGACATCATTGAGGACCTTTAAGGTTGCAGTGACACATCCATAGCATGAGCGGAAACCAGATTGCATATCCGAGAGAATACTATGGACATCAAGAAAGCCAGTCAGGGCCTCCCGGGTGGCGCAGTGGTTACGGGTGCTGTACTGCAGCGCCAGCTATGCCATCAGAGTCCCTGAGTTCGCGCCCAGGCTCTGTTGTAACCGGCCGCGACCGGGAGGTCCGTGGGGCGATGCACAATTGGCCTAGTGTCGTCCGGGTTAGGGAGGGCTTGGTCAGTAGGGATGTCCTTGTCTCATCGCGCACCAGCGACTCCTGTGGCGGGCCGGGCGCAGTGAGTGCTAACCAAGGTTGCCAGGTGCACGGTGTACCCTCTGACACATTGGTGCGGCTGGCTTCCGGGTTGGATGCGCGCTGTGTTAAGAAGCAGTACGGCTGGTTGGGTTGTGTGTCGGAGGACGCATGACTTTCAACCTTTGTCTCTCCCGAGCCCGTACGGGAGTTGTAGCGATGAGACAAGATAGTAGCTACTACAACAATTGGATACCACGAAATTGGGGAGAAAAAAGGGGTCAAATTCACACAAAAAAAAGAAAAAGAAAGTCAGTCAGTTGATTATTGACAAGATTTTCCAACACTTTTGATAAACAGGGCAAAATAGAAATGACTTAAATGTAAATGTAAATAGGCATATAACAGTTAGGATCAGCTTGATCTCCCCCTTTAAATAAAGGACGAACTGTGGCTGCCTTCCAAGCAATGGGAACCTCCCCAGAAAGGAGAGACAGGTTAAAAAGTTGGAGGTAGGCTTGGCGACGATAGGGGCAGCAACATTAAAGAAGAAAGGGTCTAAACCATCTGACCCAGATGTTTTTTTGGAGTCGAGTTTAAGGAGCTCGAAGCAGTAATCTCTCCGGCTAATTTTGGTCAAATTTTGGTTGTAGGTTTGAAGTTTTGATCTGGAGGGAAAGCCATGCTGTGGAGGGTAGCATCCTGCATATGTACCTGCCGAAGAATCCAAGAATCCAAGTCAGAGTACAACAATCGGTTAACCACCTAACTGAGGAATTTAATTTAATCTTGCGTAATACCCTAGATGCATTCGCACCCCTAAAAACAAGAAACATTTGTCATAAGAAACTACCTCACTGGTATACAGAAAATACCTGAGCCCTGAAGCAAGCTTCCAGCAAGCTTAAGAAAAAGATCATGATCATTAGAAAGCAAATTACGGACTCCTCTTTAAATCTGCGTATTTCTCCAAAGCTCAGTTGTCGTGAGTCTACACAACACTGCCAGGACCTAGGATCAAGGGATACACTCAAGTTTTTTTTATACTATATCTCTTGACACATTGATGAAAATAGTAATGGCCTCTAAACCTTCAAGCTGCATACTGGACCCTAGTCCTACTAAACTATTGAAAGAGCTACCATTGATCACCATATTCTTTTGGAGAGATTGGAAACCCAAATTGGTCAACACGGACAAGTTCTGGCCTAGTTTAGATCTTATATGTCAGAAATATATCAGTTTGTCTCTGTGGATGGTTTGTCCTCTGGCAAATCAACTGTACATTTCAGTCTTCCTCAAGGTTTTGTTTTAGGACCACTATTGTTTTCACTATATATTTTACCTCTTGGTAATGTCATTCAGAATCATAATGTTAACTTTCACTGCTATGCGGACGACACACAGCTGTACATTTCGATGAAACATGGTGAAGATATGTCAGTCGTCCTGGTCCCCAATCAGAGGCAGCTGATTGGATATGTCAGTCGTCCTGATATGGCCCCCAATCAGAGGCAGCTGTTTATCGTTGTCTCTGATTGGGGATCATATTTAGGTAGCCATTTCCACATGGAAGGAAACTGCTCAGGGATTTCATCCTGAGGCCAATGGTGACTTTTAAACAGTTACAGATTTTAATAGCTGTGATATGAGAAAACTGAGGATGGATCGAAAACATTGTAGTTACTCCACAATAAATGACAGAGTGAAAAGAAGGAACCTTGTACAGAATAAAAAATACTCCACAACATGAATCCTAATTCCAATAAGGCACTAAAGTAAAACTGCCAAAATATGGCAAATAAATTAACTTTGTGTCCAAAATATCCAACATAAGACATCACTGAGTACCATTATTCATATTTTCAAGCATGGTGGTGGCTGCATCACGTTATGGGTATGCTTGTCATCATCAAGGACTAGGGAGCTTTTGCTCTGACATGCAATGTCAAGTGTGGGACCCTGTATAGACAGGTGTGTGCCTTTCCAAATCATGTCCATTCAATTTACCACAGGTTGACTCCAATCAAGTTGTAGAAACATCTCAATGATGATCAATGGAAACAGGATGCACCTGAGCTCAATTTCGGGTCTCATATCAAAGGGTCTGAATACTAATGTAAAGGTATTTCTGTTTTAAAGGTTTTATACATTTGCAAACATTTCTAAAAAACTTTTTTTGCTTTGTCATCATGGGGTATTGTGTCTAGATTGCTGAGGATTTTTTTTTTATTTAATCAATTTTAGAGTAAGGCTGTAACGTAACAAAATGTGTAAAAAGTCAAGGGATCTGAATACTTTCTGAAAGGCACTGTATGTTCTTATTGTTTGTATAATGTATTTTACAAGTGTTAAGATGTGTATTCTGTCAATTATTTTACACAATGATTATTCCCTATTGGAATTGGGCCTTTAGGTATCCTCTCGGAGGCCAGATGTCACCATAAAACAGGTCTTCGTGGAATCTGGGCCCCTGAGCCATAAAATTGTCCATGGGTGTCCTTAAGAGGTTTTAAGATGTTTCAAATGTATAGCCTTTTCAAACCCAAGGTCTCAGCCTTGATGTAATGGCATGGAAGGGTGAAACAGTGAACAGATATGGCAAGGGTATGTAGGTCAGCCAGCCTTTGGATTTGAGAAATATGCTGTGAACCTCTAAGAGGAACATGTCTGTCTTCCCATATGCATATGTCTGTCTGTCTATCTCTTAAATATAGAAGTTGTCCACCTTAAATTTTGCATCTATTATTTTTCCACACCTTGACCAGATGTTTGATTCCTAACATTTCCCTCAGTCAAGTATTGAATATCAAGCGCAGATTCAACTACAAAGTCTAGGGAGCTTTTTGAAAGCCAATGATGGTAGATCGGTAACAATAACAAATCAGACATTGAATATCTCTTTTAGCAAGGTGAAGTTAATAATTGTGCTGTGGATGATGTATTAAACCACCTAGACACATCAAAGACACAGTTGTTCTTCTGAACTGAGCTGCAGGACAAGAAGGAAACTGCTCAGGGGTGTCACCATGAGGCCATTGCGGATTTCAAAACATAATCAGAGTTCAACGGCTGTGATGGGAGAAAACTGAGGATGGATCAACAACATTGTAGTGACTCCACAATAATGACCTAAATCACAAAGTGAAAAGAAGAATATAAATATACAAAATATGCATAAAGTAACACGACAAAAAAAAAACACGACAAAGGAATACACTTTTTGGCTTAAATGCAAAGCCTTATGTTTGGAGCAAGTCCAACACAACAACACATCCATCACTGAGTAACTGCTTCCTTATTTTCAAGCAATGGTTGTGGCTGCATCATAGTATGGGTATGCTTGACATATACAAAAACAGTGGAGTTTTTCCAGGATGAAAATAAACGAGATGGAGCTAAGCACAGGCAAAATCTTAGAGGAAAACCAGCTTCAGCCTTCTTTACACCAGGCACTGGGAGAGGAATTCAGTTTTCAGCAGGACAATAACCTACAACACAAGGCCAAATCTACACTGGAGTTGCTTACCAAGAAGACAATGAATGTTCCGGAGTGGCCAAGTTACAGTTTGACTTGTATCTGCATGAAAATCTATAGCAAGACTTGAAATGTGAAGATTTTTGAAAATAATAAAAATGGGCAAATATTGCACAATCCAGGTGTGCAAAGCTCTTAGAGACTTACCCAAGACACAGCTGTAGGGTGAGTACTTATCAAATCAAGATATATTAGTGTTATATTTTACATTAATCTCAATGGAAAACTTTGACAAAGTATTTTGTGTAGATCGTTGACAAAAAAAAGACAATTAACTCAATTTTAATCCCACTTTGTAACACAATAAAATGTGAAGAAATCCAAGGTGGTGAATACTTATGGTAGACACTAGATAAATGTAATACTTTTTCAACACGTTTGATTTTCTTAGGACTACAATAAAGTTTAATACCGGAGTGAATGTGTTTGTATGTTGATACAAAATATTTTGTTGGTGTACTCTTTCTTGTGGAACAGGACCTGAAAAGGCATGATCGTTATGATTTCAACCTTTCTGAATAAAAGTCTTGATGCTACACAGCAGATTGTTGAAAAGAGTGCTTTTCAGTAACATGCGACAGAGCCAAAATGCCAATTTGGATACTGAGGTTCCAGACCTGTTTGACCTCAGCGAGGGATTGACGCTGCTAAAAAAGTAACACTGTGTTTAAAGCTTTGGGCTATTTCTTATCTCACTTATTGATTAGAACAATTAGACTATGAGCTCTCCTATTTCAAAATGTCCCAATTCAAAACAGTTTCTGCAAGCTGATTATAGTGTTTTACATTTCAATGAGCTTACTCTTGCGGCTTCACGGGGACAGTTGGAGACGGGAAAACTCTGTTTGCCGTCACCCAGAGTGGAAGGTTTGACAGGATCGACGAGGAGAGGATGAAATGTTTCCCTCTGGAGTTTCTTAGGGATGTATGAACTGTGAATTGTAACAGGCATACTGTTGATAAGTGTTACAAACATTTTGACAGGCCTACTGTTGATCGCCAGCCTGTCTCATAAGACTTGCTATGTACAGAATGTCCTGATATAGCTTGTCCATGAGTAAAGAAAGTGCTTGAACCCAAAAGTAATTTTGGGTCAACCATTTAGTTAAGCAACAGAAATAACTTTGCGTGAACTTATAATTAGTGTCCTATCCAAAGCTCCTAGAGTGAAACAAATTGATTAGCTACAGCACTGAGCGAATATTTTATTTCTGTACTAATTAGAGACGTGCTGTGTATATGTAATGTAGGCTATTGTATGAGACATACTAATAAAGTGTCCTAAACCCATTATGTATCTTAGCAAACACCAAAGACATAATAATAATAACATATTTTGTTTCCATTACTCATTATATATGTTATGGTCATTAGTCATCCTTTCAAAAAAATGATTTGACGTCACTAAACCAATCACGTGCCAGATTGGACTGATTATGGAATAAGAAAACCCCAAACATTACCAACAACAGTGGACCCCTTGTTTAGGAATGTGCTTTTGTAACCCTTCGATTTCCTAATGTATTAATAAGCCGATGCTGAAACATAATCGTGTAATAAAGAGCTTTTCTCCAACCGAAACCCCTTCTTTCTTGTAACATTGTGCACTACACCAGATAGGAAAGTGGTGCCTGTTTGGTGGTACAGTTTGTGTCAATGCCAGACTCAGTGTTTGCTATTATTTCTGTTAGTGTTTGCTAGTATTTATATTATAGAGATAGATTGATACTATCTTAGTGTATCATGATTGCAAAAGTGAGAATAGTTTACCATATCACAGCTTTCAGCTGGTATGCCTTTATCATTAAGTCCCTGGCTGCTAAGGATGGAGAGAAGTTACCACCTGGGATCTTTGAGTATGGTGGACCCTGGAAGTACCTTACTTTCCTCAACCTGGTGAGATTATTTTGAATTTGAATTACAATTGGGGGTTGGATTGTAATGGATTAAAAGGTACTACAAACACAAATGACAAAAGTAATAGCAAAATGTTATTGTGAATTGAATTGATTTGGGATAGTTGGACGAAATTGGTTATACTGCATGGGTTGTGGTTTGATCAGAACAATAAAACTTAACACAGAGTTGAATGTATCCGGTATAGAGGTTCAACCATGTCAACCTAGTCAGGAAAATCTCCAAGGTCACATGAGGCTACCTGATTTTTGTTGTATGATTTTTTTGTCTGTTTATATGAATGATAAATTATAACAAAATGGGAATAACAATAATATGCTATGTATGCTATATTGAAGTTATTGCAGATGGTGTTCTTTGGGATGGCCGTGGTGAATGATCTTCAGACTGGGGAAAACACAGTCAAGGGTCTTAACAAGTGGAAAGACCTCATCTTCTCTGTCCTTGCCTTCCCTGTAGGCATGGTGAGAAGGAGTGATTGAAATATTGTCATTTGATATACCACCAACATAAAATCTCCCATATCAAAGGGAGATAGTATATCTCATCTTAATGGATTTACTGCAATTTTTTTCTTTCCTTTTGTCTCTAAAATGTCTTAGTTTGTGGTGCTGCTTTTCTGGGTGATCTTTGCCTACGACAGGCAGCTTGTCTACCCAGAATCTTTAGATGACTTCTTTCCTCCCTGGATGAATCATGCTATGGTCAGTACATACAAATTAGAGACAAATGATTGTGAATGTAGAAGTGGGCTGGAAAGTAAATATAATGATGATAATGTATGAAAATATTATTTGTAGCACACCGTTGTTATGCCTGTCTTACTTGGGGAGATCCTGCTTCAACATCATGTGTACCCAAAGACTAAAAACGGCTTAGCTGCCTTAGGAGTTGTGGGCTTGGCTTACTTGGGCTGGTATGTAAAGGTTGTTTATTCATAAGATACAAATGTATGTATTGCTGACCATGTGTTTGTAGCACTAATCCACATTAATTTGAAAATTTAGTTCAAATTCTGATTCAAAATGTAAGCTGCTGACCCACTACACATGTATTGACATTAAAGAGTCAGACATTGTACTTACTGTATGTTGTTTCACTGGACCTCCATTCTCCATTTGTCTTGTTCTGTAGGGTGATATTTATCTACTTGGCGGTAGGTCTTTGGGTGTATCCTCTCCTCGGACTCCTTAGCACCTCGGGTGTGTTGGGGTTATTCCTCTTAAACATGACAGTGGTGGCAATGATGTATCTGCTAGGACGGACCCTAAACAACTGTGTCTGGGGTGAGTGACCTCAGCAGGCTAGAACCATGACGTCAGAAGTAGAATTACCATGCTAAAGCTATAATAACCTCTCCCTTTCTCTCTTTGTTATTATTTTAGGAAAAGGCAAGACGGTGACTAAAAATAAATGAAACTCTGCTCATTTTCCTCTTTAAATCCATTGGGGCCTGATACATTGTTGTCAAACAGATTTCGCCAACATGCCTCAAGAAATACTGTATGTGTATGAATAGAAATTGCACACAGGGTCTTATGTCACATGTACTGTCCTCTGACAACATAGTTTCTAACAGACATGCTGTTGTTTTTCTTTTTTCAATAAATGTTATCAGCATCACAATTACAAAATATAACTCACAGTTGAAAAAATTGAAATCCCAGGTAGGCCTACATCAGGTTGATTGGTTATGTCCTTTTCTACCAGGAAGTTATCACACCATTCTCAAAACAATCGTTCTCTACTTACCAAAATTCTCTAACTACAACTTGACCAAATGAGAATATGAGAGTAAACAAGGGGTGATAAAATATCTCACCAATTGTTATAACTTTTTCTCTTGAGATTGGAATATCGTTGTGTTTTCATAACGTGTGGAAATCATGAAACAGTATATGAGCTATTAAAGTCTCAAAACCATGGTTGTGTGTACTTTTACCACAATAGGAAATTGGATGTTTGCTTTTATGACCAAACATGTAATTACAAGGCACAAAAAAAGCATGACATAAATATGATCTAAGTCATGTTCCTTTTGGAGGTATAATTTCATTATTCAATCATTAACAAATAAAATAAAAAGGCAGCAAATCACTGCAATGACAAATGTGGGCCAATGAGTGCATCCTCCTTCATTCTCACGTTGTCCGTTAATGTTCTTTGATATTGGTGGATAGCTTGATCTTGCGTAGAAATCAATATTTTCCAGGGTACCAAATGTAAATGTCTTTGTAACCGATTTGTACATTTCCTGGTACTCCCTAAGTGTGCTGATCCCTCAGGATGTGTCCCCACGCAGGTCCCTGTAGTCCTTGGTGTTAAAGATAGTTTGGGTCTGCCCCTACCAATCTAACTGGCATGACTTTGGCCAATAAGTGACAGTCTTGCTCATTTATAACTGCAGAAGAAATAAAAGTAATTTTATGATCCAGCATGCATGGAAAGTATTCAGACCCCTTCCCTTTTTCCACATTTTGTTACGTTACAGTCTTATTCTAAAATAGATTACAATTATTGTTTTTTTGAATGTATTGAAAATAAAAAAAACAGATACCTTATTTACATAAGTATTCAGACTCTTTGCCAGGAGAATCCATTGATCCTCCTTGAGATGTTTCTACAACTCGATTGGAGTCCACCTGTGGTAAATTCAATTGATTGGACATGATTTGGGAAGGCACACAACTGTCTATATAAGGGCCCACAGTGCATGTCAGAGAAAAAAACAATCCATGAGGTCGAAGGAATTGTCCGTAGAGCTCCGAGACAGGATTGTGTCAAGGCACATTTGCCTCCATCATTCAATGACCCTAAGCACACAGCCTAGACAACGGAGAAGTGGCTTTGGGACAAGTCTCTGAACCCGATTGAACATCTCTGGAGACACCTGAAAATAGCTGTGCAGCGATGCTCCCCATCCAACCTGACAGATCTTGAGAGGATCTTCAGAGAAGTATGGGAGAAACTCCCCAACTACAGTTGTGCCAAGCTTGTAGCGTCATACCCAAGAAGGCTTGAGGCTGTAATCGCTGCAAAACGTGCTTCAACACAGTAATGAGTAAAGGTTTCGAATAATTATGTAAAATGTGGTATTTGCAAAAAAGAAAAAGAAAAACGTTATTTCTTTGTCATTATGGTGTATTATGTTTAGAAATGAGGTGGGGACTACTTAATCAATTTTAGAATAAGGCTGTAAATTTAGAAAAAGTCCAGGCTCTGGCTATCGACTCCGATTTCAGAGCATTCTCGCCTGGCAAAAAAATATTTAATTTGTTGCCAGCAGCACAGTTACAGTCACCAACGCTCTGGATAACATGAAAACAGCAACCAGCTCTGTCTGCTAGGGCGAGTAAAACGGTCAGTGAGGTGTTCTCTCATTTGTATCTGGAAGTATCTAGCCAGCTAGCCAACGTTAGCCAGTTAGCTTGGGTGCTTGACTGCCATCGTGTGGTCAGAACGCTCGGATCAACCCTACTCTTCGGCCAGAGCGTCCAGTGTGCGCTCTGAACGCTCCGGGAGCGAAACGCTCTGAATTTATGAACGCCCACAAAGTCTCTGCGACTGACTGTCGCGACGTACGTTGTCGTGCTTACTGCCTCAGCTACCAGACCAAATCCTCCTGTGACAAGAAGATGCAGGAGATCTAAAATGCTCGGATAGAATTGCCTACTTTTATTTTGTCACACTGTGGCAGTAAGCTATTTTCTGTAAGCTAAAGTATCTCAAGTTAAGACGTTGTCAGCTATACTAGGGTCATTATTTGAACTGGCTAGCCAGCCAGCAACGAACCAAAACATTGTTTAGAAAATTGCTTTTAGTTGCCTGGCTTGCTAGGTTTGCAATTTACTTAATTTATTTTTAAACGGGTGGCTTTATTGGTGTTAAAATAGAGAAAGTATGCTATTTGGAGAACCAGGCTGCTGATATTATGCAGAGGCTGTCGTTTTGTGTTTCTACTTTTTCATAACGACAATGACAAGTTTGATGTCTACAATTGTCTACAGACATGTCGTTAGGCAGAGTGTAAACCAGCTTTAACAGTTAAATGCTAACAAGCATGTCCAAAAACGCTGCAAAACGCTCCAAATTAACTCATATTACATCAGAATCCCATTCCCAGTCTCTGCACTATATTTTTTTCAAGATTTTCCACGGTCCATAAATCCATATTTGTATCTTTTCGTTGTTGTAAACAGCATCATTAAAACAAGGATTTCTGGCACAGTGAAACAATAAATTGAGTGCAGAATGGGATTCTGATGGAATATGAGATGGTGTGGATCTTATGTAGAGTGATTTCTAATATGCTTTAGACATATTTGCATATTGCATTATAGGCAATGGCAAGTGATGACTCAACTAGTCAACTAGTGATGTGACAACTAATTATCTCTAACGAAACAAAATATCAAAAAATGGTTTGGGGGATCAACTACAAGCACAGAAGAGTACAAATAAATAATTATATTTTTGTTCAGTATATAAATGAATGATATGCACCCATTGATTCTTGAAAAATCGAATTTATAAATGCCTCATGAGCTTAGTTCAACTGCCATACCCCATCAGAACCCAAAATATAAGTTTGTTTTACTCCAATGTTTGTGAAGAAAGTGAAAGTAAACAAATACTATACAACCTCAAAACATTGAAAATCCATGATATCAAAGTCATAGTTTTAACAGTCCTTGCATCCATAGCTCTGTCTATGGGCTCTATTTTAACACACCTAATTCAATGGTAAATATAAGCGCAGGCGGTAGCGCTATAGGTTCAGGGGTGTGTCAGAAATACTTTTGCTATTTTCACCAAAACAATTATCTGCATACTTGCTGGCGTTGGCCCGAAAATGCTGGGTTTTGATGAATAAACGAGTTGTGGGTGTGTCGAGGCATGGCCCCTCACTAGCCAATAAAAACGTGCTCCATGATGAAATATGTGGTTGCTTCAAGTTGCGTTTTTACCGTCTTTTATGTATTGCAATGGAATCAACTCCAATTCCAATGTTAGTCCATTATAGTTTGTTAAATGGCTTACAGAAACTAAATAACAAAATAACAAAAAAATAACTAAATAACAAAAAAAAATAACAAAAAATAACAAGACCTATCTTTGCTAAATATGTTAACCCATTTGCAGTCCACATTGTTCTCAGTTCTCAGCATGGCTTCAATAGCATTCACACTGACATAGGAGCTAGGCCTACTGTAAATTGCATTATGGCTGTGACTCGCATGGTCCCCTTTCCTTCCGGCCTGACTCAGCCCTCCCCTTCTGCTCTGTATCTGAGTCACTCATTTCAAGCTTACAAAACAGGGCTGCAGGCAACTGCAGAAGCGAAAATGTAGGAAAACTAAACTTCTGGAGGACCTACCATCTTTTCACTCCCTCCTCTCTACCTTCCCTTCCTCTGTATCTGCTGCTATAACCACTTTCTACCAGAGGTGGGACCATGTCATTGTTTTACAAGTCACAAGTAAGTCTCAAGTCTTAGCACTCAAGTCCCAAGTCAAGACAGGCAAGTCCCTCGATCTGGGGCTCCACGCAAGATCTCACCCGTGGGGTCAAAATGATCACAAAAACGGTGAGCAAAAATCCCAGAACCACACGGGGGGACCTAGTGAATGACCTGCAGAGAGCTGGGACCAAAGTAACAAAGCCTACCATCAGTAACACACCAGGCCCATCGGAAGTTTGCTAGAGAGCATTTGGATGATCCAGAAGAAGATTGGGAGAATGTCATGTGGTCAGGTGAAACCAAAATATAACTTTTTGGTAAAATCTCAACTCGTCGTGTTTGGAGGACAAAGAATGCTGAGTTGCATCCAAAGAACACCATACCTACTGTGAAGCATGGGGGTGGAAACATCATGCTTTGGGGCTGTTTTTCTGCAAAGGGACCAGGATGACTGATTCGTGTAAAGGAAAGAATGAATAGGGCCATGTATCGTGAGATTTTGAGTGAAAACCTCCTTCCATCAGCAAGGGCATTGAAGATGAAACGTGGCTGGGTCTTTCAGAATGACTCCGAAAAAGAGGGAAACGAGGCGGTCTTCTGGTCAGACTCCGAAAAAAGGGCACATCGCGCACCACTCCCCAGCATTCTTCTTGCCAATGTCCAGTCTCTTGACAACAAGGTTGACGAAATCCGAGCAAGGGTGGCATTCCAGAGGGACATCAGAGACTGCAACGTTCTCTGCTTCACGGAAACATGGCTCACTGGAGAGACGCTATCCGATGCGGTGCAGCCAACAGGTTTCTCCACGCATCGCGCCGACAGAAACAAACATCTTTCTGGTAAGAAGAGTGGCGGGGGCGTATGCCTCATGACTAACGAGACATGGTGTGATGAAGGAAACATACAGGAACTCAAATCCTTCTGTTCACCTGATTTAGAATTCCTCACAATGATTCCAAACACACCGACCGGGCAACGAAGGAGTGGCTTCGTAAGAAGCATTTCAAGGTCCTGGAGTGGTCTAGCTAGTCTCCAGATCTCAACCCCATAGAAAATATTTGGAGGGAGTTGAAAGTCCGTGTTGCCTAGCAACAGCCCCAAAACATCACTGCTCTAGAGGAGATCTGCATGGAGGAATGGGTCAAAATACCAGCAACAGTGTGTGAAAACCTTGTGAAGACTTACAGAAAACGTTTGACCTCTGTCATTGCCAACAAAGGGTATATAACAAAGTATTGAGATAAACTTTCGTTATTGACCAAATACTTTTTTCCCCCCATAATTTGCAAATAAATTCATAAAAAATCCGACAATGTGATTTTCTGTATTTTTTCCCCTCATTTTTCCAAATAAACTTTATAGTTCCATGAGAATACATGGGTAGCCCCCCCCCAATAGCGATCGACTATCGAGGATCGCTATGGGGCGCAATCTGGGGATGTAGGCTTGTACACAATTGCCCAACCTTAACACACACACACTGTGTGTGTGGTTGCATTAGGCTAACATATGTCAATGGCTTTAGGAACAGCAGTAACATCAGGCAGGGTTTGGGCTACGAACTGCCTAGCCAGTTGTAGCTCAATCTTGGGTGCAATGATCACGTTCCCGCACTGACTGACTGTGTGGATGCTCATTGATTTAATGTTACGTTAGCCAACATGCTACACTAGCAAAGTTATGAATGATATAGCTGTCGGCTATATTAGCCACGACGTACCGTTCTTTGTGCAGCTTAAAATGTCGAACAAAGTTGGAAGTTGTTGCGCCTCCGTCTGTCACTTTCTTCCCGCATGTTTTGCAAGTTGCAATCCATTTTTTGTTGATACAGTGTAGTCTTTATAACTGAAAATAATAATTTTGGGTATCATCTTTCCAAGGGCTCCATCTGAATTCACTCTTCCGACGTTCCTCTGCACTGCCACGTGCAACTTTTTCTCAGCTGGCACAATTTGATTGGCTGCTGTCGATTCAAACTGTAATCCGTTAAATGAAGAATTGATGCGCTGCACACTTTTTTTAATAGCATCATTTTTTATATTTGGGCTTGGGGAGGGTATCAGGTCAGTTCGAGTCAAAAGGCTCAAGTCCAAGTTAAGTCACGAGTCATTGGTGTTAAAGTCAAAGTTGAGTTGACTTTGAGCCTTTTGTGACTCGAGTTGACTTTGAGTTATTTGTGACTCGAGTCTGACTCGAGACCAAGTTATGTGACCCACACCTCTGCTTTCTACCACTTAAAATTTCAGTCAGCCTATTGAGTCCACTGGTCTAACTCACACAGAACTACCCTACGCCTTGACCTCCTGCAACTAGTGAGGTCTTCCCGCCTGCCAGCTCAACCCCATCACATCCTCCCTTCTCCAGAACATCTCTGGAAAACTTATCCCATTCCTCACTTCCCTCATCAACTCATCCCTGACCACTGGCTTCATCTCCTCAGACTTCAAAGTGGCCCGAGTCGCTCCTCTCCTCAAGAAACCAACACTCGACTCATCTGACGTCAGACTATAGACCTGTATCCCTTCTTTCTTTTCTTTCCAAAACACTTCAGTGTGCTGTCTATGGTCAACTTTCTCGTTATCTCTCTCAGAACAATCTTCTTGACCCTAACCATCAGGCTTCAAGATGGGTCACTCATCTGAGACTGCTCTTCTCTGTGCCATGGAGGCTCTCCGCACTACCAAAGACTTTCTCTCTTTTGTTCTGACCCTCCTAGATCTCTCTGCTGCCTTCGAGACCGTGAATCATCAGATCCTCCTCCCTCTCAGGGCTGGGTGTTTTATGCTCTGCACACTCTTACATTGCATCCTACATTGCATCCTACCTGGCAGAGAGCTCCTAGTTCTAGGCCCTCTTCTCTCTATACACCAAGTTACTTGGCTCCGTCATATCCTCACATCTCCTATCATTGCTATGCGGATGGCACTCAACTACTTTTCTCCTTCCCCCCTTCTGACACCCAAGTGGCGACACACATCTCTGCATGCCTGGCAGACATCTCAAATTAGATGTCGGCCCACCACCTCAAGCTCAACCTCAACAAGACAGAGCTGCAGTTCCGTCCGGGGGAAGGCCTTCCCGCTCAAAACCAAATCAAATCAAATGTATTTATATAGCCCTTCGTACATCAGCCTATATCTCAAAGTGCTGTACAGAAACCCAGCCTAAAACCCCAAACAGCAAGCAATGCAGGTGTAGAAGCACGGTGGCTAGGAAAAACTCCCTAGAAAGGTCAAAACCTAGGAAGAAACCTAGAGAGGAACCAGGCTATGTGGGGTGGCCAGTCCTCTTCTGGCTGTGCCGGGTGAAGATTGTAACAGAACATGGCCAAGATGTTCAAATGTTCATAAATGACCAGCATGGTCAAATAATAATAATCACAGGCAGAACAGTTGGAACTGGAGCAGCAGCACGGCCAGGTGGACTGGGGACAGCAAGAAGTCATCATGTCAGGTAGTCCTGAGGCATGGTCCTAGGGCTCAGGTCCTCAGAGAGAGAGAGAAAGAAAGAGAGAATTAGAGAGAGCATACTTAAATTCACACAGGACACCTGATAGGACAGGAGAAATACTCCAGATATAACAAACTGACCCTAGCCCCCGACACATAAACTACTGCAGCATAAATACTGGAGGCTGAGACAGGAGGGGTCAGGAGACACTGTGACCTCTCTATCAAAGACCTCTCTATCACGGTTGACAACTCCACAGTGCCGCCCTCCCAGAGTGCAAAGAATCTTTGTGTGATCCTTAACAAGACCCTGTCGTTCTCTGCAAACATCAAAGCAGTGACTCACTCCTGCAGGTTCATGCTCTACAACATCCGTAGAGCACGGCCCTACCTCACACAGGAAGCGGCGCAGGTCCTATTCCAGACACTTGTCCTTTCCCATCTGGACTACTGCAACTCACTGTTGGCTGGGCTCCCCGCTTGTGCCATCAAACCTCTGCAACTTATCCAGAACGCTACAGCCCGCTATGCTTACACCCCAACCCGAGCACTCCGTTCTGCCACCTCAGGTCTCTTGGCCCTCCCACCCCTACAGGAGGGCAGCTCCCACTCAGTCCAGTCCAAGTTCTTCTCTGTCCTGGCACCCCAATGGTGGAACCAGCTTCCCCTTGAAGCTATAACAGCAAAGTCCCTGCCCGTCTTCTGAAAACATCTGAAACCCTTCCTCTTCAAACAGTATCTTATATAATCCTCCTCCTCACCTCGAGGAAAACCTTAACCAGCACTTGCACTTGACCCCCCTCTACTGATAGCTACTTTATTTAGGAAAAATGTACTTTCTATGCCTGTGATATGTGGTTGTCATCTTAAGATGAATGCACTAACTGTAAATCGAGCGACTGCTAAATTACTGAAATGTAAATGTAAATCTTCTCCACAGTCTAAGGTTGTTTGCAACGGGTGAATGGGCAAGACAAATGATTTAAGGGCCTTTGAATGGGGTTATGGTAGTCAGTGCCAGGCACACTGGTTTGAGTGTGTCAAGAATTGCAACACTGCTCAACAGTTTCCCATGTGTATCAAGAATGGTCCGCCCCCAAAAGGACATTCAGACAACTTGACACAACTGTGGGAAGCATTGGAGACAGCTTTCGACAACTTGTGGAGTCCATGCCCAACTATTTCCGGCTGTTCGGAAGCCAAAAGGGGGTGCAACTCAATATTAGGAACATGTTCCTAATGTTTTGTAAACTCAGGAAAGAAAATATGTGCCTAGTTTGGAGGGGAACATGATTACAGCGACTGTGGGAACAAGTGATGTAATTGTGTGTGTGCGTGTGTGTGTGTGGGGGGGTAAATTTGGTAGATGCCAGGTGCAGAGAGAGGCAAGAGAAGCCCAGAGATATAGAATCAATCATGATGTCTCATTTGCAGAGGCTGTAGGACAGATTGCTGTCACTACTCAGTGGACTGATGGAGCTACTATGACTGCTCCCATAGTAAGAGGTCCTTACTGTCAGAACTGGTGCTTCTGCTAGTCCTGACATGGTTTCCAGGTCTGTTCAGAAATCATGCTGTGTCAAAGGATGCTTTGATAGTAAATCAAATGGACGTCGTAGCTGCCATTGGAAAGGTTATTAACACGACTCGGATTGTGGAAAGCAGAAATGACAGGTTGACTATTATTGTGGATACGGCAACAGAGTTATTAGAGGTAACAGATGTTACTGTCAACATAATTTTTTAAAATGCTGAATAATCCTAAAGAAGAAGAACAGACCTTAGACCAGCTAATGGATGAATGTCAAGGTGGACAAGGAGGTTAATCTGGGAGATCCATTTGTACTATCAAGGACTGTGAAGAGAGCAGTGGCAAAGGTTGATTCAATCATGGTGACTAGAAGCGGCCTTGTTCTGATTAATTGTGTAGAGGAAAAACAGAAGACGCATGCAATGGATCTGGCATAATTCACAGCATCGGAAGTAACCTGTATTGATCTTCGAAGAAGGGCAGCTGCCAAAGGAGTTACAGTATGTCTGGAGTGTCGTTAGATGACGACTACCTTATTCAGAAAATCCCAGGAGTGATCAGTGCATGTCACCTGACCAGTATGGTAAATGGAAAGAAGGAGAAAAGCCTATCGATACTATTGCTGGTTGAGGAGACAACCTGCACACGTGAAGCTTGGATACGTGAGGTATGCGGTGAGAGCATTTGTGTCCAAACAATTACAGTCTGGGAATTGCAAAAGGTATGGCCACGTGTCAAATGTTTGCAGATGGAAGAAGTATGTTATTGAACATAATGTGAATGGAACATGTTGCAACTGTGGTGGGGATCATACTCCGGACTTCCTTGAGTGCCCTGTTCGGGTGAAAGAGGTTGAGGTGTCAAAGATCAGGGCTGCACAGCAGATTCCCTATGTGGAGGTGGTAAAGCAGTCAAAGGGTCAAGAGGCCACAGTGCTGAAGAAGATATGAGGATGGATGCACCATGATCCGGATACGCACATTGTTAAGAAGGTGGATTTTGTAGCATTTATAGCCACAGTTATTAATTGTACTGCACAAGTGTCCAATGATTCCAAGAAGTTGGGCATCACTATATCTACAGCCGATACGTTTTTGGGGCTCCAAGGGGTTTGTCCACTGCACGGTCTACTGTCGCCAGAAAACGTCCCGCCCTCACAGGATCCTTCTGAGCCTGTCTAGGGATCTGATTCGAATTTTGGATTTTAACAGAAAAGTAGGTTAATTTTGTTTAGTTAAAATATATTTATGATCGTTTGTATGGATATTTTTTACGCTGCATTAATTTGTTATTTTTGGGATCTTTGTCATCCACCCGCACATTAGGTGGCGGAACGCACATCATTATACCAGAGAAGAAGAAGAGGGTGGCTTTGTCGTCACATCCAGTTTCTAAAAACTCTAGAACATTACAGTCTTTGATTACCGTATGTTCGAGAGCTCTTCTTCTGTGTGTATGACACGGCATATAAAGCTACAGTCATTAATATGACAGTGCATAGCAAACGATTTTGGTATGTGGCGCCAGCAGTTGCCTGATCTCAATGACTATCTACATTTTACACATTCCGAGCAAGTCTGGTCATCGAAATTTTGCTAATACAAGAAAAACATTTCAGACCTTTCGTGTGTGCCATCGTTTGCCACCATTGCATTGGCTAGCAACAGGTAAGCTGAATCCATTTGCGGCACATAGGCGGGGTTTGTCCATATTTAGCTATTTAGGCAGCTAGTGTGGGTTAACTGCTAGTTAGCCATATAACTTACATGTGAAGGTCTATCTTGATTAACAGCCAGTTAGAACGCAGGCACTGCCGTGCTGCCCGCGGACAACTGAACGGTGGATCGCTGTAGCTAGATGGCTAGCTAAAAATGTTAACTAGCTGACTTGTGTCGTGAAATAATAGTACAGCCCTTATAATTGGAGGCATCATAATGTTCCCTTTTTAGATGGTAAGTTATTTCTGTACTTTGCGGAATGGTTTGTTTTTAATAATAATATTTCAAATGGTTTTGTTCCCCTGACACTTTCCCTAGAATATTTGTATAATTCCATGTTGTTGTAGAAGCAGATGTCTTAATGTCACATGCACAAGTAACGTTACAGTGAAATGCCTTTCTTGCGAACTCAACCCAATAATCAATAAAGATGTAATACTAGAAAAAAAACACGAGAAATATGAAGAACTCAATAAGTAAGTAAGTATTACATCGTTATTGATTATTGGGTTGAGTTTGCAAGAAAGGCATTTCACTAACGTTACTTGTGCATGTGACATTGACATTTGCTTCTACAACATGGAATTATACAAGTACTCTAGGGCAAGTGTCAGGGGAACAAAACAATTTTAAATATTATTATTAAACAAGCCATTCCACAAAGTACAGGGTCAGTTCCAATACAATATTTAAAATGTGCAGGGATACTGGAGTGATGGCGGTAGATATGTATAGGGGTAAGGTGACTAGGCAACAGGATATAGTATAAACAGAGTAGCAGCAGCTTGTATGTGAGTGGATGTGTAGTCTGTATAAATATATGTGCGAGGGTGTAGGGCCCTGTTAGTGCAAAAAAAGAAATATGTATATATATATATATATATTAATTCATCCCATTGATCTAATGGGGAACTCCATGGGGTAAAACACTTACCGCACACCTGACAGAGGCATTCTAATTATAGTGGCTAGCTAGCTACTCTGTCAGAGAAGATTCCAGGCTATCACACTTGCAATGCCATGAAGTCGTTTAGCAAGTAGATAGACCTGGACTTATACTTGTGAAAACAACAGACACAACTGACACCTCAGTGACATTTTAACTGGTGTCTATCAACACGTGAGATAAGAATCTGAACTGCACCGCAGTAAAGATGTTCCAGGCCTTTCTAGGGGATGCTAAACACATTTTTGAGAATAACCGCACACCTCCAGCATTGCAAGGCCTTTTATATTCATATAAATCATATACAGCACTAGATAAACATTACACATTCATATAAGTTAACAATGAGACATCTTCGCTCATAAAAATACCTCATCAGATCACTAAAATAGTGCTTTAAACATTCCTTATCAGCAAAGGGTGGGGCATTCATTCTTCTGCTTAAGTAGCCTAAATGTGGGCCGTTACAGAAGTGAGTGAATTATAGGATCAGTAGGGTATTAATCAACCCCAGATAAAAAATGGAGGTATCCTCACTGTCATGATTCAAGGGTTAATTTAGTGCACTGCACAGGATGATGTCACACAAACATCGTACTCTGGAATGTTGTTCTGTGGTCATTCAATCTGTTGTCATTCAATCTGTTGTGTAATGTGACAGTATTTACAAGACTATTTCAGTCTGTTTCTGGTGCTTTCCATCACAGATTCCCCAGTCACAGATGGCCCAAGTGTACACAACTTGATATCAGGACTTCTTTGCCACAACGTATGTATTTCTGGATGTTGACAATTTTGTGCTCCTTAACAGACCTCGTCATGTAATTTATTTGACTCTTCGCTATTTCTCTCATCCTTTCACAGGGACTGTAATCCTGTTGACCTGGTCCACACCAGGAGTGGGGCTAGAGGGGGGGCGGTGGCAATGCTGTGTTGGGGAAATGCTTCCTTCGGTCAGCTAGGTTTGGGCGGGATCGATGAGGAGATTGTGGTGGAGCCCCGGAAATGTGATTTCTTTCATGGGAAGCAGGTGTGTGATATCGGATGTGGCCGACGGCACACCACATTTCTACTGGGAGACGGGACTGTGTACACCTGTGGCTGCAATGACATTGGGCAGCTGGGCCACGAGAAGTCTCGAAAGAAACCAGGTAAGTGTTGCATGCTCCCCTTACTCGAATTAAACCAAAATGGGTCAGTCTAACGCCGTATTTGTTGAAAACTATCTTTAGATTAACTGTGGTAAATCGATGTGTTAAACATGTGTTAAACATGTTAAATGCTATGTGTTCCCCTTAGAGCAGGTTGTGGCACTAGATGCACAGAACATTGTGGCAGTGTCATGTGGGGAGGCCCATACACTCGCACTGAATGACAAAGGACAAGTGTTTGCATGGGGCTTGGCCACAGATGGACAGCTGGGCCTTGCAAACTTTGAAGAATGTGTACGTGTGCCCAGGTGAATAAAATAATACTTTAAAGTCCTCAGGGAGTTCAAGCATAATCCTGTTCATAAATTATATGCGTACAACTCAACGTGTATGAACATGACCCCATTTGTACCGATACCCTTTGCATTGTGGTATTTAAAAAAATTTAAATAAGTGATTTGTGACGTGCCTGACATGTAGTATAGATATATTTCACAACAGCATAATGATTACTTTACTTTAATGGACTTTTTTTTTTTTTCCTCAGAAACATCAAGAGTTTATCAGATGTAGAAATTGCTCAGGTAGCCTGTGGATATCGGCACTCCCATGCTCTGTCTAGAGGTAAGGGGACATTTGAATAGTCCTTTAAGGCAAAGGAAAGTTCTTAATGCCTTTGGTGACTTTTGACGGGTAGCAAGGAAAAATGAAAGGACGCTCTATCAGTCCTTACCTACTTCCCTTTGCCAAGGATGCACAGGACTATCCTTTGACGGTTTTCAGCAGAACTCAGCCTAAAGATAATTGTGGGAAATTCTCTGAAACGTTTACTTAACACTATTCAATGCCACTAAATCATCATCATTATGGTGAGTTTGTTCAATACATGTGGATAGATAAATAAAATGTTGCTTCATTCATGCTTTATATTTCAGTTTAGTGACATCTGAAAGTGGCAGAAAGCTGCCTCTTTCAAGGAGTGGGACTCTAACCCGGAAGCTTATAAGAAATCCCGCTTTGCTCTCCGACGAACCATCAAACATGCAAAGCGTCAATACAGGACTAAGATCGAGTCGTACTACACCGGCTCTGACGCTCGTCGGATGTGGCAGGGCCTGCAAACCATTAGACTACGAAGGGAAGCATGGCCGAGAGCTGCCCAGTGATACGAGCCTACCGGACGAGCTAAACTACTTCTATGCTCACTTCGAGGCAAATAACACTGAAATGTGCATGAGAGCACCAGCTGTACCGTAAGACTGTGATCACATTCTCCGCAGCCGATTTGAGTAATACCTTTAGACAGGTCAACATTCACAAGGCACTTTCAACCTCTCCCTGTCCAAATCTGTAATACCAACATGTTTTAAGCAGACCACCATAGTGCCTGTGCCCAAGAACACAAAGGTAACCTGCCTAAATGACTACCGACCTGTAGCACTTACAGTTGAAGTTGGAAGTTTACATACACTTAGGTTGGAGTCATTAAAACTCGTTTTTCAACCACTCCACAAATGTCTTGTTAACAAACTATAGATTTGGCAAGTCGGTTAGGACATCTACTTTGTGCATGACACAAGTAATTTTTCTAACAATTGTTTAGACAGATTATTTCACTTATAATTCACTGTAACACAATTCCTGTGGGTCAGTTTACATGCACTAAGTTGACTGTCTTTAAACAGCTTGGAAAATTACAGAAAATTATGTCATGGCTTTAGAAGCTTCTGATATACTAATTGACATCATTTGAGTCAATTGGAGGTGTACCTGTGTATGTATTTCAAGGCCTACCTTCAAACTCAGTGCCTCATTGCTTGACATCATGGGAAAATCCAAATAAATCAGCCAAGACCTCAAACATTTTTTTGTAGACCTCCACAAGTCAGGTTCATCCTTGGAAGCAATTTCAAAATTCCTGAAGGTACCTCGTTCATCTGTACAAACAATAGTACGCAAGTATATACACCATGGGACCACACAGCCGTCAGAACGCTCAAGTCAAAGACAACGTGTTCTGTCTCCTAGAGATGATCGTACTTTGGTGTGCGAAAAGTGCAAATCAATCACAGAACAACAGCAAAGGTACAAAATTATCTATATCCACAGTAAAACAAGTCCTATATCGAAATAACCTGAAAGGCTGCTCAGCAAGGAAGAAGCCACTGCTCCAAAACCGCCATAAAAAAGCCAGACTATGGTTTGCAACTGCACATGGGGACAAAGATCGTACTTTTTGGAGAAATGTCCCCTGGTCTGATGAAACAAAAATAGAACTGTTTGGCTATAATGACCATCGTTATGTCTGGAGGGAAAATGGTGAGGCTTGCAACCCGAAGGAGACCATCCCAACCGTGAAGCATGGGGGTGGCAGCATCATGTTGTGGGGGTGCTTTGCTGCAGGAGGGACTGGTGCACTTCACAAAATAGATGGCATCATGAGGTAGGAAAATTGTGGATATATTGAAGCAACATCTCAAGACATCAGTCAGGAAGTTAAGGATTGGTCGCAAATGGGTCTTCCAAATGGACAATGACCCCAAGCATACTTCCAAAGTTGTGGCAAAATGGCTTAAGGACAATGAAGTCCAGGTATTGGAATGGCCATCAGAAAGCCCTGACCTCAATCCCATAGAACATTTGTTGGCAGAACTGAAAAAGCGTGTGCGAGCAAGGAGCCCTATAAACCTGACTCCGTTACACCAGCTCTGTCAGGAAGAATGGACCAAAATTCACCCAACTTATTGTGGGAAGCTTGTGAAAGGCTAACTGATACATTTGACCCAAGTTAAACAATTTTAAAGGCAATGCTATCAAATACTAATTGAGTGTACATAAACTTCTGACCCACTGGGAATGTGATGAAAGAAATAAAAGCTGAAATAAATCACTCTACTATTATTCTGACATTTCACATTCTTAAAATAAAGTGGTGATCCTAACTGACCAAAGATTGGGAATTTTTACTAGGATTAAATGTCAGGAATTGTGAAAAATTGAGTTCCGACTTCAAATGTACCTCAACTACCTCAACTAACCGGCGCCCCCATACATTGACTCTGTACCGGCACCCCCCTGCATATTTGGCTCTTTTTTACTGCTGCTCTTTAATTACTTGTTACTTTTATCGCTTATCCTTATTCTTTGAAACCACACTGTCGGTTAGGGGCTTGTAAGTAAGCATTTCACTGTAAGGTCTACCTACACCTGTTGTATTCGGCGCATGTGACTAATACAATTTTATCAGTGAGGCATGAATGAGGATGAACAGATTAAATCAAACCCTATCGTCTCCTTGCTTTTCCTTAAACCGGGTGTACACTATACAAATTTGGCCCCAATTTAGCAGTCCCAGACAAGTTAAGATCTGAGACTAAATCTCAATGTTGTTGCCTACTCGTGGCATGCGGACGTTACCGACGCTCGTTTAATGTGAGCGTGTCAGAGACTCAATCCGTGGGCTACCGATCTCATCTTTGAGCAGTCCCAGACACCCCAATATTTTCAAATGTTTCATTTTATCGGCACAAAATCTGCAGTGTGAGCTGTGCAATGACAAGTTTGGACGATCAGCAATAGCCAATCGGAGCTCGCCAGAAAATAAGTCATTGCGATGATGAAGTTCATCATCCAGAATGTGTATATTTGAGAGCGCGTCGACTAGGCTTACTACTAGCATGTGTTTTGTACTCGCCAAAGTGTCAAATCGTTACAGCTCTGAAGTCCACAAGCAATGTTATTCAATTCAAAATGTTGGCTAGATACAGTATTTCAAAACTGTATGACAAACTCTTTCCAGTTAGACATTCACGCTTAAGGCTGCTTTGAGCTACATCTGGTTATAGCTACTTAAAATGTTATCACATTGTTTTGGCGAGACAGTGTGGTACGGAGAATCCTCACTACCTAGTAAAGAATCTTGTAGTGTTGTGACCTCTGCCTGTGCCACATCGTTTAGTGTGAGCGACACGACAGGAAAAATAGTTGTTTAATGGGAGAGGCTCAGTGATATATTTATTTACTTATTTCTGAAAGTCGTGTACACCTGGCTTTAGTGACTGTCCCTCCCATCTTTACCTTTAAACTCTGACGTTTTCAAACGAGGTCAAGGTAAAGTCACTTAGGAAAGGGAAAAAAATATACATCTCAGAAACTATCCAAATGCACCCAAGGACTTCGAACACAACTAACTTGAATTTCCCCCCGGGGATAATAGACTACTCCAGATTATGCATTCACTTTCTGTCTGGTTTGATTAGACTTAAACAGGGAATTTTCTGAACGATTTGTTTGATTAGGTTTCCCATCTTATATTAAATACTTCAAATCTGTTCCCTTGTTTAGGAGGTCAAGTCTATTCATGGGGACAAAACCGATACGGACAACTAGGGCTGGGAGTAGCTGGACAAGGCATCTCTACTCCCCAAGTCATCCAGTCTTTACAGGGGATTCCCTTCATCCAGATCTCAGCAGGGGGTGCTCACAGCTTTGCCCTCACATTCTCAGGGGCCGTATTTGGCTGGGGGCGCAACAAGTTTGGGCAACTCGGCCTCAATGACAACAATGGTAAGACTGACTAAGCAACTTTCCTGTGACTCACTGTTAATCTGTTTTGAAAAGAAGCCAGAAGATATAACATTAAACCAAATAATATTTCAGATCGGTATTATCCAGCCCAGCTCAAGTCCCTCAGGACACAGAGGGTTAGCTACATCTGCTGTGGGGAGGACCACACTGCCGCACTTACAAAGGTAACTTCCTCTTACACAGTGAGGTAGTAGCTGTATGTAGTAGTGTACTCTTAAATATAACTACACTTAGTGTCTTCAGAAAGTATTCATACCCCTTGACTTACTCAATGATTTGTTACAGCCTGAATTCAAAATGGATGATAGTTTTTTTCTTTTCTTTTTTTTTCTCACACCCATCTAGACGCACTACCCCATAATGACAAAGTGAAAAAACATTTTTAGAAGGTTTTGCATATTTATTGAAAATGAACCAGTCAAAGGTTTGGACACATCTACTCATTTCAGAATTTTTAGTTATTTGTACTATTTTCTACATTGTAGAATAATAGTGAAGACATCAAAACTATGAAATAACGCTTATGGAGATTCTTCAAAGTAGCCACCCTGTGCCTTGATGACAGCTTTGCACACTCTTGGCATTCTCTCAACCAGATTCGAGGTAGCCACCTGTAATGCATTTCAATTAACAGGTGTGCCTTCTTAGAAATTACTTTGTTGAATTTCTTTCCTTAATGCGTTTGAGCCAATCAGTTGTAACAACACAAGGTAGGGGCGGTATACAGAAGATAGTATGGACTTGGTCTTTTACCAAATCGAGCTATGGCAAGAACAGCTCAAATAAGCAAAGAGAAATGACATCCCATCATTACTTTGAGACATGAAGGGCCGTCAATCCAGAACATTTCAATAACTTAAACGTTTCTTCAAGTGCAGTTGCAAAAATCATCAAGCTCTATGATGAAACAGGCTCTCATGAGGGCTGCCACAGGAAAGGAAGACGCAGAGTTAACTGCTGCAGTTCATTAGAGTTACCAGCCTCAGAAAATGCAGCCCAAATAAATGCTTCACAGAGTTCAAGTAACAGACACAACTCAACAACTGTTCAGAGGAGACTGCATGAATCATGCCTTCATGGTTGAATTGCTGCAAAGAAACCACTACTAAAGGACACCAATAAGAAGAGACTTAGAAACACGAGCAATGGACATTAGACTGGTGGAAACCTGTCCTTTGGTCTGAGTCCAAATTAGAGATTTTTGGTTCTAACCGCCATGTCTTTGTGAGACGCAGAGTAGGTAAACGGGTGATCTCCACATGTTTCCCACCGTGAAGCATGGAGGAGGAGGTGTGATGGTGTGTGGGTGCTTTGCTGGTGACACTGTCAGTGATTTATTTAGAATTCAAGGCACACTTAACCAGCATGGCTACCACAGCGATACGCCATCCCATCTGGTTTGCGCTTAGTGGGACTATAATTTGTTTTTCAACAGGACAATGACCCAACACACCTCCAGGCTGTGTAAGGGCTATTTGACCAAGACGGAGAGTGATGAAATGCTGCATCAGATGACCTGGCCTCCACAATCATCTGACCTCAACCCAACTGCGATGGGTTGGGATGAGTTGGACCGCAGAGTGAAGGAAAAGCAGCCAACAAGTGCTCGGCATATGTCGGAATGCCTTCAAGACTGTTGGAGAAGCATTCCAGATGAAGTTGTTTGAGAGAATGCCAGGAGTGTGCAAAGCTGTCATCAAGGCAAAGGGTGGCTACTTTGAAGAATGTAAAATCTCAAATATATATATTGATTAATTTTTTTTTGTTTGTTTAAGGTTACTACATGATTCCATATGTGTTATTTCAAAGTTTTGATGTCTTCACTATTATTCTACAATGTAAAAATAAAAACCCTTGAATGAGTAGGTGTGTCCAAACTTTGGACTTTTACTGTAAGTTTTCACACCGCTTTGCTATGACACTCCAAATTGAGCTAATGTGTATTCAATTTCCTTTGATCATCCTTGAGATGGCACTACAACTTTGTTGGAGTCCACCCAGCAGCTTTGCAGTTCTAGACACACTCAAACCAGTGCGCCTGGCACCTACTACTATACCCCATTCCAAAGGCACTTCAATCTTTTGTCTTTCCCATTCACCCTCTGAATGACACGCATACACAATCCATGGCTCAATCTTCTTAAGGTTTATAAATCCTTTAACCTGTGTCCTTCCCTTCACCTCTGATTTGAAGTGGATTTAACAAGTGAGAAGGGATCATAGCCTTTTCCTGGTCAGTCTGTTATGGAAAGAGCAGGTGTTCCCAATGTTTTGTTCAGTGTATATCTGGGGAAGGATATTAAACAATTTCTAGTGTTGATTAGGAAATGGAAAAAAATATGGAAATACCAAGACTCTCCCTGGAGGTGACCAATGACAACTCTGACAGAACTATGGAGTTCCTTGGTTGGGATGGGAGAACCTGCCAGTAAAACAAGTCTTTACAGCACTTCACCAATCTGGGCTTTATGGGAGGGTGGCCAGACGGAAGCCACTCCTTAGAAAAAGGCACATGACTGCACGCCTGGAGTTTCCAAAAAGGCACGTGAAAGACGCTCATAAGGCAAAATATTCTGTGGTCTGATTAGACAAAAATATAACTCTTTAGTCTGAATACAAAGCACTATGTCTGGAGAGAACCAGACACAGCTCATCACCCATCTAACACCATCCCTACCGTGAAGCATGGTGGTGGCAGCATCATGCTATGAGGATGCTTTTCAGTGGCAGAGGCTGGGAGACTGGTATGGATAGAGGGAACAATGAATGGAGCCAAATATAGGCAAATCCTTGATGAGAACCTGCTTCAGAGTGCAAATGACCTTAGACTGGGGCAAAGAGTATATTCCAACAGGACAATGACCCCAAGCATACAGCCAAAGCAACACTGAAATGGCTTTAGAACAAGTGTCTCTGAGTGGCCCAGCCAAAGCCCAGACTTGAATCCCATTAAATCTGTGGAAAGACTTGAAGATGGCTGTTCACTGTCGCTCCCCATCCTACTTAGCAAATTTTCTCAAGTTCTATAAGGAACAATGGGAGAAAATCCCCAAATCCAGATGTGCACAGCTGATAGACATACACAAGACGACTCAAACCTGTAATCACCGACAAAGGTGCTTTCACAAAGTGTTGACTCGAGTGTGAATACTTATGTAAATTACATATTTCTGTCTTTTAATTTTCATTAACTTGCCAAAAATATCTTAACATATTTTAACTGTGTCATTATGGGGTTTTGTGTGTCAATGGGTGAGGGGGAAGGAGAAAAAAAGGTACTCCCTTTTGAAATCAGGCTGTAACACAACAAAATGTGGAATAAGTAGAGGGGTATGAATACTTTCTGAAGGCACTGTGCATTATTTCATTCCTACTGAACAAAAATATAAATGCAACATGCAGCAATTTCAAAGTTTTTACTGAGAGAATTCATATAAGTAGATCAGTCAATTGAAATAAATTCATTAGGCCCTAATCTATGGATTTCGCATGACTGGGAATACAGATATGCATCTGTAGGTCACAGATACACTATCTATACAAAAGGATGTGGACACCCCTTCAAATGAGTGAATTCAGCTATTTCAGCCACACATGTTGCTGACAGGTGTTTAAAATCGAGCACACATTCATGCAATTTCCATAGACAAACATTGGCAGTAGAATGGCTTTACTGAAGAGCTCTGACTTTCAACGTGGCACCATCACAGGATGCCACCTGTCCAATAAGTCAGTTTGTCAAATTTCTGCCCTGCTAGAGCTTCCCCGGTCAACTGTCAGGGCTGTATTGTGAAGTGGAAACGTCTAGGAGCAACAACGGCTCAGCCGTGAAGTGGTAGCTCACACAAGCTCACAGAACTGAAGTGCGTAGCGCCTAAAAATCATCTTCCTCGGTTGCAACACTCACTACCGAGTTCAAAACTGCTTCTGGAAGCAACGTCAGCACAATAACTGTTCATCAGGAGCTTCATGAAATGTGTTTCCATAACCGAGCAGCCACACACAAGCCTAAGATCACCATGCGCAATGCCAAGAATTGGCTGGAGTGGTGTAAAGCTGCCGCTGGAGGAGTGGAAACGCGTTCTCTGTAGTGATGAATGACGCTTCACTATCTGGCAGTCCGACGGACGAATTTGTTCTTTTGCAGATGCTAGGAGAACGCTACCTGCCCGACTGCATAGTGCCAACTAAAGTTTGGTTAAGGAGGAATAATTGTTCAGGCTAGGCCCCTTAGTTCCAATAAAGGGAAATCTTAACGCTATAGCATACAATGACATTCTAGATGATTCTGTGCTTCCAACTTTGTGGCAACAGTTTGGGGAAGACTCTTTCCTGTTTCAGTATGACAATGCCCCCGTGCACAAAGCAAGGTCCATACAGCAATGGTCTGTCGATATCGGTGTGGAAGAACTTGACTGGCCTGCACAGTGCCCTGACCTCTATCCCATCGAACACCTTTGGGATGAATTGGAACGCTGACTCAGAACCAGGCCTAATCGCCCAACATCAGTGCCCAACCTCACTAATGCTAGTGGCTGAATGGAAGCAAGCCCTTGCTGCAATCTTCCAGCATCTAGTGGAAAGCCTCCCAAAAGAGTGGAGGCTGTTATAGCAGCAAAGGGGTGAACAACACCATATGAATTCCCATGTTTTTGGAATGAGATGTTCGACAAGCAGGTGTCCACATACTTTTGGTCATGTAGTGTACCTTAACGAAACGGTAGGGGCGTGGATCAGAACACCAGTCAGTATCTGGTGTGACCACTATTTGTCTCATGCAGCACGACCCCTCTCCTTCGCATAATGTGATCAGGCTGTTGATTGTGGAATGTTGTCCCACTCTTTAATGGCTGTGCGAAGTTGCTGGATATTGGCAGGAACTGAAACACTGTAGTGAACATGTCGATCCACAGCATCCCAAACATACTCAATGGATAACATCTGAGTATGCAGGCCATGGAAGAACTGGGTAATTTTCAGCTTCCAGGAATTGTGTACAGATTCTTGCGACATGGGGTCGTGCATCATTATGCTGAAACCTGAGGTGATGGTAGCAGATGGATGGCACGAAAATGGGCCTCAGGATCTCGTCACAGTATCTGTGCATTCAAATTGCCATAAATAAAATGCAATTGTGTTCGTTGTCCGTAGGTTATGCCTGCCCATACATTAACCCCACCAAACCGCTCGCCCACAAGACCCCATACACATGGTCTGCTATTGTGAGGCCAGTTGGACATACTGCCAAATACTGTGGCTTATGGTAGATAAATGAACATTTAATTCTTTGGCAACATCTCTGGTGGACATTCCTGCAGTCAGCATGCCAATTGCCCACTCCTTCAACTTGAGACATCTGTGGTGTTGTGACAACTGCACATTTCAGTGGGCTTTGATTGTCCCCAGCAAAAAGTGCACCTGTGTAATGATCATGCTGTTTTAATCAGCTTCTTGATATGCCACACCTGCTTTGTGTGTGTGGAACATTTCTGGTATCTTTTATTTCAGCTCATTAAACATGGGACAAACACATTACATGTTGCATTTATATTTTTGTTTAGTGTACATTCTGAAACCCCTTTCACCTCCTTAAGATTTTGTTTTGTTTCTTTCATAGGAAGGAGGTGTGTTTACATTTGGAGCAGGAGGGTATGGCCAGCTTGGACATAACACTACAAACCATGAGATCAACCCCAGGAAGGTGTTTGAGCTCATGGGAAATGTAGTCACACAGATATCCTGTGGAAGGTACAGCACACTGTCTGCTGCGCTGTCTCTGCTTTCAAATGTGGCACTGGTCTGTTTTAGAATACACAAAGCAGATTCACCAAGTCCATAGTCTCCAGAAAGATTTTGAAAATCATGTGTAGCGTGAGGGGAAATGCATGCATCTGAAACCTATGGTATCTGGGGGAGACAAGTATTTGGGCTGACCTTTCAAAGTTCCTAAAACACTAATATCATAGAACACATGGTGTCTTGAGAAACATTTGTGATATTTTGTATGTCCTTTCAAGACAGCACACTCTGGCCTTCATCCCCTCCTCTGGAAAGATGGATTCATTTGGGCTGGGAGGGAACGGGCAGCTCGGTACACGCTCCACATCCAACAGGAACAGCCCTGCCCCAGTCAAAGGCCCCTGGGTGGCCTACAATGGCCCGACGCCCACAATCGCAGGTTAGTGCAGGCCCCCTCAGACGGGTTCCACAGGTAAACACTTCAAGTTTCTGCATCTGATTTGAATCTTTGATTCAGAAGACTGATCATAACTTTATATTCCAGACATGGAGCAGGGCTGCTGTGTTAAGAGGATCTATGCTGGAGGGGACCAGAGCTTTGCCCACTGTTACACTCCCCAGGTCATTTTCATACCCCACCAGCCCTAATTTATCAAGAGTCCTCATAACTAAGGTTCTGCGCTAACAAATGTTTTATTTATTTTTACATGAGAGAAATTAATACATGAAGTGTTGCCAATCCTATTTGGTGATTTTGGTGATACAGTTTGTAAACATGTCAGAAAGACTTGCACGTGCTGAAAACATGTCAATGCTTACCGTTTACATGTTCATGATAGTGAAATGGTTTACTTTTTGTCATTTCTAAGTAATTTAATACAATTTATTCTGCTAGAACCCTCTGGTGCCTGACGACATCAGAATACCAGATCCCAGAAGACACATATGCACCTTATCTGCTGATCTCACTCAGAGATGGCTGAACCATTACACACACGGAAGACTCCCACAAGAGATTTCCAAGTAAAATCCTCACTTCTCAAAATACGCTCATAAATTAGAATTAGCTATAGTATGGATGAACAGTGGCCTTTTTTTGGTCCCAGCTAGATTGTGTATCTGCATGAGCCTGTGTTGAACACTGTTTTTCTTTTGACTTTTTCCTTGTAGCGAGATTGATCTTGTGTTTTCCTCTGCAAGTTGCCTCAATGGAAGCTTTCTGGCTGGCAGGTAAATATCAATTACACTTCACTTTGAAAATGTTACTGAAAGTATTGAAATAATAAAATAAAATAAATTGAAGAAGAAAAACTTTGGGAAAGGAGGATACAACTGTCTGCCTTCAACTGAAACGGGACGATCAGTCTGCATGTTCATTGACGATTTCTGAAGTGTCAACATTTACTCCATGAATTAAAGCTTTTGCTATGTTCTATTGTCATTGATGCATGTTTTACTGAAGAGAACCTCTGTTTTGTGTAGCCATCCAGATCACTACAACACGAGCAGTAAATGCTCAGGGGTGGACATGAACATGGCTCGCCTCTTGTTTCACAGAGTCGTTCAACATGACTATCCAGAAATTGCACAGCAGGTGACTTGTATATGGCTGAGAGTAATTACATTTTGAAGTATGGTTTACCAAAAAATATTCATCCTCATGTTATGACATTTGTCAACGCTTTAGCATTGTAGGGTATTCCAATTAGTGGTGCAAATAAAGGGAGTCGGTATATTATAAGTCTGGCTGGCTAAATTGACAGTTATCCACTTAACTACAATAGATGTATGTTTGCCACCCTTCTGTATGAATTGTTATAGCATTAAACATTACACTGTGTTCTCATGTGTCAGATTGCAGCCAGTCTGGAAAAGAACCTGATTCCCAGACTAAGCAGCTCCCCTCCAGACATCGAGGCGCTGAGACTCTACCTCACCCTGCCAGAGTGTCCTCTCTTCAGCGACCCAAACACATATGTGACTCTGGCCATCCCTTTTGCCAAGGCACTCATCAGTCTGAAAGAGGCTCCACTGAAGGTGCTTGGTAAGTTGCTACAGTTGAAGTCGGAAGTTCACATATAGTCGTGGCCAAAAGTTTTGAGAACGACACAAATATTAATTTCCACAAAGTTTGCTGCCTCAGTGTCTTTAGATATTTTTGTCAAATGTTACTATGGAATACTGAAGTATAATTACAAGCATTTCATAAGTGTCAAAGGCTTTTATTGACAATTACATTAAGTTGATGCAGGGAGTCAATATTTGCAGTGTTGACCCTTTTTCAAGACCTCTGCAATCCGCCCTGGCATGCTGTCAATTAACTTCTGGGCCACATCCTGACTGATGGCAGCCCATTGTTGGGGCGGCAGGGTAGCCTAGTGGGCTAGTAACCGAAAGGTTGCAAGATCGAATCCCCTTTTTTTTTCACCAGGTAGGCTAGTTGAGAACAAGTTCTCATTTGCAACTGCGACCTGGCCAAGATAAAGCATAGCAGTGTGAACAGACAACACAGAGTTACACATGGCGTAAACAATTAACAAGTCAATAACACAGTAGAAAAAAGAGTCTATATACATTGTGTGCAAAAGCATGAGGTAGGCAAAAATTATTTTCAGATTAACACTGTGATAAATTATCAGATGGTCATGTACAGGTAGAGATATTGGTGTGCAAAAAGCAGAAAAGTAAATAAATAAAAACAGTATGGGGATGAGGTAGGTAAAATTGGGTGGGCTATTTACCGATAGACTATGTACAGCTGCAGCGATCGGTTAGCTGCTCAGATAGCAGATGTTTAAAGTTGGTGAGGGAGATAAAAGTCTCCAACTTCAGCGATTGATTCAGCAATTTTGCAATTCGTTCCAGTCACAGGCAGCAGAGAACTGGAACGAAAGGCGGCCAAATGAGGTGTTGGCTTTAGGGATGATCAGTGAGATACACCTGCTGGATCGCGTGCTACGGGTGGGTGTTGCCATCGTGACCAGTGAACTGAGATAAGGCGGAGCTTTACCTAGCATGGACTTGTAGATGACCTGGAGCCAGTGGGTCTGGCGACGAATATGTAGCGAGGGCCAGCCGACTAGAGCATACAGGTCGCAGTGGTGGGTGGTATAAGGTGCTTCAGTGACAAAACTGATGGCACTGTGATAAACTGCATCCAGTTTGCTGAGTAGAGTGTTGGAAGCTATTTTGTAGATGACATCGGCGAAGTCGAGGATCGGTAGGATAGTCAGTCTTACTAGGATAAGTTTGGCGGCGTGAGTGAAGGAGGCTTTGTTGCGGAATAGAAAGCCGACTCTATATTTGATTTTCGATTGGAGATGTTTGATATGAGTCTGGAAGGAGAGTTTATAGTCTAGCCAGACACCTAGGTACTTATAGATGTCCACATATTCAAGGTCGAAACCATCCAGGGGGGTGATGCTAGTCGGGTGTGCGGGTGCAGGCAGCGAACGGTTGAAAAGCATGCATTTGGTTTTACTAGCGTTTAAGAGCAGTTGGAGGCCACGGAAGGAGTGTTGTATGGCATTGAAGCTCGTTTGGAGGTTAGATAGCACAGTGTCCAAGGACGGGCCGGAAGTATACAGAATGGTGTCGTCTGCGTAGAGGTGGATCAGGGAATCGCCCGCAGCAAGAGCAACATCATTGATATATACAGAGAAAATAGTCGGCCCGAGAATTTAACCCTGTGGCACCCCCATAGAGACTGCCAGAGGACCGGACAGCATGCCCTCCGATTTGACACACTGAACTCTTGTCTGCAAAGTAGTTGGTGAACCAGGCAAGGCAGTCATCAGAAAAACGAGGCTACTTAGTCTGCCGATAAGAATATGGTGATTGACAGAGTCGAAAGCCTTGGCAAGGTCGATGAAGACGGCTGCACAGAACTGTCTTTTATCGATCGCGGTTATGATATCGTTTTGTACCTTGAGCGTGGCTGAGGTGCACCTGTGAACGGCTCGGAAACCAGATTGCACAGCGGAGAAGGTACGGTGGGATTCGAGATGGTCAGTGACCTGCTTGTTGACTTGGCTTTCGAAGACCTTAGATAGGCAGGGCAGGATGGATATAGGTCTGTAACAGTTTGGGTCCAGGGTGTCTCCCCCTTTGAAGAGGGGGATGACTGCGGCAGCTTTCCAATCCTTGGGGATCTCAGACGATATGAAAGAGAGGTTGAACAGGCTGGTAAATAGGGGTTGCGACAATGGCGGCGGATAGTTTCAGAAATGGAGGGTCCATTTGTGGTCCTTTTGTGGCACGGCTGAAATGCAGTGGAAATGTTTTTTTTAGGATTCAGTTCATTTGCATGGCAAAGAGGGACTTTGCAATTAATTGCAGTTCATCTGATCACTCTTTATAACATTCTGGAGTATATGCAAATTGCTATCATACAAATTGAGGCAGCAGAATTTGAAAATTAATATTTGTCATTCTCAACTTTTGGCCACGACTGTACATTTAAACTCAAATTTTCACAATTCCTGACATTTAATCCTTGTAAATAGTCCCTGTTTTAGGTCAGTTAGGATCACCACTTTATTTTAAGAATGTGAAATGTCAGAATAATAGTAGAGAGAATGATATAATTCAGCTTTTATTTATTTCATCACATTCCCAGTGGGTCAGAAGTTTACATACACTCAATTAGTATTTGGTAGCATTGCCTTTAAATTGTTTAACTTGGGTCAAATGTTTCGGGTAGCCTTCCACAAAGCTGGTGTAACGGAGTCAGGTTTGTAGGCCACACACGCTTTTTCATTTCTGCCCAAAAATGTTCTATAGGATTGAGGTCAGGGCTTTGTGATGGCCTTCCAATACCTGGACTTTTTTGTCCTTAAGCCATTTTGCCACAACTTTGAAAGTATGCTTGGGGTCATTGTCCATTTGGAAGACTCATTTGCGACCAAGCTTTAACTTCCTGACTGATGTCTTGAAATGTTGCTTCAATATATCCACATAACTTTCCTGCCTTATGATGCCATCTAAAATCATCTAAGTGCACCAGTCCCTCCTGCAGCAAAGCACCCCCGCAACATGATGCTGCCACCCCTGTACAGCATCATGGTGTGGGATGATGTTCTTCGGCTTGCAAGCATCCCCCTTTTTCCTCCAAATATAATGATGGTCATTATGGCCAAACAGTTCTATTTTTGTTTCATCAGACCGGAGGGCATTTCTCAAAAAAGTACAATCTTTGTCCCCATGTGCAGCTGCAAACCGTAGTCTGGCTTTTTTTATGGCTGTTTTGGAGCAGTGGCTGCTTCTTTGCTGAGCGGCCTTTCATGTTATATCGATATAGGACTCTTTACTGTGGATATAGATACTTTTGTACCTGTTTCCTCCAGAATCTTCAAGGTCCTTTGATCTAGGATTGATTTGCATTTTTAGCACCAAAGTACGTTCATCTCTAAGAGACAGAACGCGTCACCTTCCTGAGCGGTATGACAGCTGTGTGGTCCCATGGTGTTTATACTTGCGTACTGTTGTTTATACAGATGAACGTGGTACCTTCAGGCTTTTGGAAATTGCTCCCAAGGATAAACCATACTTGTAGAGGTCTACAATTTTTGTTTTCTAAGATCTTGGCTGATTTCTTTTGATTTTCCCATGATGTCAAGCAAAGAGGCACTGAGTTTGAAGGTAGGCCTTGAAATGCATCCACAGGTATTTTTTTTATTTTATTTTTTTTATTTTTTTTCACCTTTATTTAACCAGGTAGGCTAGTTGAGAACAAGTTCTCATTTGCAACTGCGACCTGGCCAAGATAAAGCATAGCAGTGTGAACAGACAACACAGAGTTACACATGGAGTAAACAATTAGCAAGTCAATAACACAGTAGAAAAAAATGGGCAGTCTATATACAATGTGTGCAAAAGGCATGAGGAGGTAGGCGAATAATACAATTTTGCAGATTAACACTGGAGTGATAAATGATCAGATGGGCATGTACAGGTAGAGATATTGGTGTGCAAAAGAGCAGAAAAGTAAATAAATAAAAACAGTATAAAAACAGTATGGGAATGAGGTAGGTGAAAAAGGGTGAGCTATTTACCTATAGACTATGTACAGCTGCAGCGATCGGTTAGCTGCTCGGATAGCTGATGTTTGAAGTTGGTGAGGGAGATAAAAGTCTCCAACTTCAGCGATTTTTGCAATTCGTTCCAGTCACAGGCAGCAGAGTACTGGAACGAAAGGCGGCCAAATGAGGTGTTGGCTTTAGGGATGATCAGTGAGATACACCTGCTGGAGCGCGTGCTACGGATGGGTGTTGCCATCGTGACCAGTGAACTGAGATAAGGCGGAGCTTTACCTAGCATGGACTTGTAGATGACCTGGAGCCAGTGGGTCTGGCGACGAATATGTAGTGAGGGCCAGCCGACTAGAGCATACAAGTCGCAGTGGTGGGTGGTATAAGGTGCTTTAGTGACAAAACGGATGGCACTGTGATAGACTGCATCCAGTTTGCTGAGTAGAGTGTTGGAAGCCATTTTGTAGATGACATCGCCGAAGTCGAGGATCGGTAGGATAGTCAGTTTTACTAGGGTAAGCTTGGCAGCGTGAGTGAAGGAGGCTTTGTTGCGGAATAGAAAGCCGACTCTGGATTTGATTTTTGATTGGAGATGTTTGATGTGAGTCTGGAAGGAGAGTTTGCAGTCTAGCCAGACACCTAGGTACTTATAGATGTCCACGTATTCAAGGTTGGAACCATCCAGGGTGGTGATGCTAGTCGGGCATGCGGGTGCAGGCAGCGATCGGTTGAAAAGCATGCATTTGGTTTTACTCGCGTTTAAGAGCAGTTGGAGGCCACGGAAGGAGTGCTGTATGGCATTGAAGCTCGTTTGGAGGTTTGATAGCACAGTGTCCAATGACGGGCCGAAAGTATATAGAATGGTGTCGTCTGCGTAGAGGTGGATCAGGGAATCGCCCGCAGCAAGAGCAACATCATTGATATATACAGAGAAAAGAGTCGGCCCGAGAATTGAACCCTGTGGCACCCCCATAGAGACTGCCAGAGGACCGGACAGCATGCCCTCTGATTTGACACACTGAACTCTGTCTGCAAAGTAATTGGTGAACCAGGCAAGGCAGTCATCCGAAAAACCGAGGCTGTTGAGTCTGCCGATAAGAATTTGGTGATTGACAGAGTCGAAAGCCTTGGCGAGGTCGATGAAGACGGCTGCACAGTACTGTCTTTTATCGATGGCGGTTATGATATCATTTAGTACCTTGAGTGTGGCTGAGGTGCACCCGTGACCGGCTCGGAAACCAGATTGCACAGCGGAGAAGGTACGGTGGGATTCGAGATGGTCAGTGACCTGTTTGTTGACTTGGCTTTCGAAGACCTTAGATAGGCAGGGCAGGATGGATATAGGTCTATAGCAGTTTGGGTCCAGGGTGTCTCCCCCTTTGAAGAGGGGGATGACTGCGGCAGCTTTCCAATCCTTGGGGATCTCAGACTATATGAAAGAGAGGTTGAACAGGCTGGTAATAGGGGTTGCGACAATGGCGGCAGATAGTTTCAGAAATAGCGGGTCCAGATTGTCAAGCCCAGCTGATTTGTACGGGTCCAGGTTTTGCAGCTCTTTCAGAACATCTGCTATCTGGATTTGGGTAAAGGAGAACCTGGAGAGGCTTGGGTGAGGAACTACGGGAGGGGCGGAGCTGTTGGCCGAGGTTGGAGTAGCCAGGCGGAAGGCATGGCCAGCCGTTGAGAAGTGCTTATTGAAGTTTTCGATAATCATGGATTTATCGGTGGAGACCGTGTTTCCTAGCCTCAGTGCAGTGGGCAGCTGGGAGGAGGTGCTCTTGTTCTCCATGGACTTCACAGTGTCCCAGAACTTTTTGGAGTTGGAGCTACAGGATGCAAACTTCTGCCTGAAGAAGCTGGCCTTAGCTTTCCTGACTGACTGCGTGTATTGGTTCCTGACTTCCCTGAACAGTTGCATATCACGGGGGCTATTCGATGCTATTGCAGTCCGCCACAGGATGTTTTTGTGCTGGTCGAGGGCAGTCAGGTCTGGAGTGAACCAAGGGCTGTATCTGTTCTTGGTTCTGCATTTTTTGAACGGAGCATGCTTATCCAAAATGGTGAGGAAGTTACTTTTAAAGAATGACCAGGTATACCTCCAATTGACTCAAATGATGTCAATTAGCCTATCAGAAGCTTCTAAAGCCATGACATCATTTTCTGGAATTTTCCAAGCTGTTTAAAGGCACAGTCAACTTAGTGTATGTAAACTTCTGACCCACTGGAATTGTGTTAGTGAATTATAAGTGAAATAATCTGTAAACAATGCACACAGTAGATGTCCTAACCGACTTGACAAAACTATAGTTTGTTAACAAGAAATTTGTGGAGTGGTTGAAAAATGAGTTTTAATGACTCCAACTGAAGTGCATGTAAACTTCCGACTTCAGCTGTATATTCGATGAACATAATGGAGCAGCAAACTGTTCAGAGAGAGATTAAGTCTGGGTATTTAATTGATGTATTAGCAGGTTTTGGTATTTTGAGTGATTATTCAACATATTGATTTCAATCAAAGTGTTTTTATAGATTCTACTATGTGGTCAGGTAAACCTCTTAGTTTATTCGATTTTTGCATCCAAATTGTCTTACGTCTCTTTGCTTTGCTCTGTACTGATCCAGGCAACTGGTGGTCTCAATTCGAAGCCCCAGTCTTCCAGAGGCTTGTGGAGCTGTATAAGGTGGTGGTGGTTTACCTGCTGAAGATGCACAAGGTGGGAGTCCCCCACTCAGAGCAGAGGGTCTTCACCTGCTTCCTGGACACGGCACTCAAGCTTCTGGAGATCCTGCACGCTGTGAGTGTTCATACACAAATCACATACGCCGGATTCACACTATGGGGCCGAGCTGTATGGCGTGATTCAAGCAATACTGTAGAAGAGCATTTCTCACATTACTCCTAGTTATAGACAGAAACATTTATTGTTTTATTTTTTTTAATGGTTGCTTTTCCTTCAAATGTCTCAGGGTTAACCGTTTTATTTTATTTTTATTGATCTCCTAGGTGAACGAAAGAGCCGGACATATCATACAGTACGACAAATTCTACATTCACGAGTTGGATGACCTGATAGACATCCGAAACGACTACATCACATGGATTCAACAGCAGATGTACTCTATGGTGAGTTGAGCAACTTTAATACTACGATCCCTGAATGCACAATGTTATTGAGAACCCATGGAATCTCATCTTTTACAAATGCTGTCATTACTAATTTATTGCTTCTGTCCCCTTAGGCTCATGACAGTGCGGTCACCCTCTGTAAGTACCCCTTTGTGTTTGATGCCCAGGCGAAGACCACCCTGCTTCAAACTGATGCTGTTATTCAAATGCAGGTAAGGATGAATGACTCATTCGTTTTTACACATTGAACAAAATAATTGATCGTGTGACAATTTCCATGATTTATCTTGTAGTTGCACCATGACGGTTGAGCTCTTTTTTTTGTCTTATGCTTGCTTGTTTAGCTTTTCAAGCACCTTGAGATTTTTCTGTATAATGAAAAGCGCTGTAGAGGTTGAATGGATTTAGAATTTTTTCTGGTGTCATTAGATGGCAGTGGACCAGGCACAGCGGCAAAACTTCAGCTCCATGTTCCTTCCCGTGGTGGAGTCTGTTAACCCCTGCCTCATCCTCATTGTGAGGAGGGAGAACATCGTCGGGGACACCATGGATGTCCTCAGGAAGTCCAAGAACGTTGACTACAAGAAACCTCTGAAGGTTAGCCTGTTTACCCTCTGCCATCACACCTGGGTTGTGTTCATTAGGGCACGCTATAGCAACACAAAAATGAGCATATCTTATCCTGACATTTCTCCCCCCTGTTTTCTTCCGTTGCCTAACACAACCCTGAACCTGAATTTGTCAGATCAGACTGTTGAGACTGCTGTCCTAGATGTACGCTGGAGTTGATGGTTATGTTTTTGCAATGCAGGTGATCTTTGTTGGAGAAGAGGCGGTAGATGCAGGGGGTGTGCGGAAGGAGTTCTTCCTTCTCATCATGAGAGAGCTCCTGGACCCCAAATACGGCATGTTCCGATACTACGAGGAGTCCAGGCTGATCTGGTTTGCAAACAAGGTACACTGTTCTATTGATACATTTCACTCTTTGTTTCATTCCAGTGAAATGTGCGTTGTGCCCTTTCAGAAAACTCTATCTTTACGTTGACACTTTGTCAAGGTATTCCCAGTAGTGTTATGTTGTGGTATTCTGTTTAAATTTGAAGTACTGGTATGCTTGGACACCATCCTGGTTGCATTTCCTCACTCTATGGACCATGTTCCTCTCAGACGTTTGAGGACATTGACCTGTTCCACCTCACCGGGGTCATCTGTGGGCTGGCCATCTACAACCTCACCATCGTGGACCTCCACTTCCCAGTGGCCCTGTACAAGAAGCTGCTGAAGAGGAACCCCACGTTGGATGATCTTAAGGAGCTGATGCCTGATGTGGGGAGGTCAGCTTAGGGGTCAAGCACCTCGGGGGTTTCCCTTAAGCACTAATGTGGATGCACGGTCTGCTTATTGCTTTCATGGTGCAATAAAATATAAATGGTTGTGGAAGATTCTTGAGCATCAGAGGATATGAGAAGGTTGACAAATTGGCAAATTTGATTGTTTAAAAAAAGTTTATTCCAAATTATACACTGAGAATACCCAACATTAGTATTGAATTGCAATTGGACCCCATCAGGGCATGGACTATACAAGGTGTCAAAAGTATTTCATCCCACAGTTGTTAGGTTGGCCGGATGTCCTTTTGGTGGTCGACCATTCTTGATATACACGGGAAACTGGAAAAACCCAGCAGTGTTGCAGTTCTTGACACAAACCGGTGCCCCTGGTACCTACTTCCATACCCTATTTAAAGGCACTTTAAATATTGTGTCTTCCCTATTCACCCTCTGAGTGGCACACATTCACAATCCTTGTCTAGATTGTCTCAAGCTTTAAAAATCATTCTTTACCCTGTCTCCTCCCCTTCATCTACACTGATTTTGAAGTGGATTTAACAAATGACTCAATAAGGGATTGTAGCTTTCACCTAGAATCAACTGGTCATTCTATGTCATGGAAAGAGCAAGTGTCCTTAATGTTTTGTATACTCAGTGTACAGTTCTTTTTGGAAAGTATTCAGACCCCTTGACTTTTTCCACATTTTGTTACATTACTCTTATTATAAAATGTATTAAATAAATGTTTCCCCTCATCAATCTACACACAATACCCAATAATCAGAGTAAAAACAGGTTTTTACAATTGATAAATAAAAATACATTTAAATATATTTTTTTTACATAAGTATTCAGACCATTTGCTATGAGACTCAAAATTGAGCTCAGGTGCATCCTGTTTCCATTGATCATCCTTGTGATGTTTCTACAACCTGCTTAGAGTTTGCCAAAAGGCACCTAAAGGACACTGACCATAAAAAACAAGATTCTCTGGTCTTATGAAACCAAGATTGAACTCTTTGGCCTGAAGGCCAAGCTTTACGTCTGGAGGAAACCTGGAACCATTCCTACGGTGAAGCATGGTGGTGGCAGCATCATGTTTTGATGTTTTTCAACGGCAGGGACTGGGAGACTAGTCAGGATCGAGAGAAAGATAGATCCTTAATGAAAACCGCTCCAAAGCGCTTAGGACCTCAGACTGGGGGTGAAGTTTCACCTTCCAACAGGACAACAACCCTAAGCACACAGCCAAGACAACGCAGGAGTGGCTTTGTGACAAGTCTCTGAATATCCTTGAGTGGCCCCGCCGGAGCCCGGACTTGAACCCGACTGAACATCTCTGGAGTGACCTGAAAATAGCTGTGCCACGACGCTCCCAATCCAACCTGACAGAGCTTGAGAGGATCTGCAGAGAATAATAGAAGAAACTCCCCAAATACAGGTGTGCCAAGTTTGTCACATCATATCCAAGAAGACTCGAGGCTGTAATCGCTGTGAAAGGTGAATCAACAAGGTAGTGAGTAAAGGGTCTGAATACTTATTTAATTGTGATATTTCCATTTTATTTTATATGCATTAGCAAAAATTTCTACACACCTGTTTTTGCTTTATCATTATGGGGTATTGTGTGTTGATTGAGTAGAAAAAACAATCAACGTAACAATGTGGAAAACGTCAAGGAGTCTGCATACTTTCCGACTGCACCGTGGGCTGTAGTATGAGCAATTGTCCCTTTTTTCACTGAAAACCAGGAGTCTGCAGCAGTTACTAGACTACACAGACGATGATGTTGAAGACACATTCTGCTTGAACTTCACCGTAGGTTTCAATTTTTTTTTACATCAATGTACTTTAGGTAGCTGAATCTCTTGTCTAGAGATGGCAAAGTCAATGTAATTTGTCCAACTTGTTTCAGGTTACAGTGGAAAACTTTGGCGCCACAGAGGTCTTAGAACTGGTTCCAAATGGCATGGATATCTGTGTTGACAACTCAAACAGGTACTTTTACAGGGTATTCCAAGTTCTTCTAATTGAACTTCTACTTAGCGACAAAGTCGGGCTGAATGTTAAGTGGATTGATTTGATTCAAAGTTTTTGAACAAATGTGTAGTTCTGTAACAAAATGGTGCTTAATCGTATGTCTTATCTGAGTGTCTAAACATATGTAGAGAGCCTCTGAGTGTCTGCTGATGCGTTTCTGAATATTATTTTTCATGGCGTTCCCCCTCAGGCCTGAGTTTGTCTCTGCATACGTGGACTACATCTTCAATAAATCAGTGGCCGCGCTTTTCGAGTCCTTTTTCGCAGGCTTCCACAAAGTGTGTGGTGGCAAAGTCCTGGAGCTGTTCCAGCCCAACGAACTGCAGGCCATGGTCATTGGCAACACCAACTACGATTGGAAAGAGCTTGAAAAGGTACAGAGGTGTCCCCATTTAGCTTGAATGATATAAATTGGTCTTGGAGTGGTACAGTAATGGAATTTGTTTCTTTCACCAGAGCACTGAGTATAAAGGAGAGTATTGGGCTGAAAATCCAACCATTAAGTTCTTCTGGGAGGTGTTCCACGATCTCTCTTTGGAGAAGAAGAAGCTCTTTCTCTGTAAGGCACTCTCTTTGAAAGCATTCAGACTGTCATGTCACAATGCCATGCTAGCAGGGGCTATTTACTGCTTAAATGCTTTTGGCACTGAAGTAATGTGTATTGTATTTTCAGTGTTTCTCACAGGAAGTGACCGCATTCCCATCCTGGGCATGAAAAGCCTGAAGCTGGTGATCCAACCCACGGGAGGCGGGGAACACTACCTGCCCGTTGCACACACCTGCTTCAACCTATTGGACCTGCCCAAATACAGCAGCCGGGAGACGCTCCAAAACAAGCTTCTCCAAGCCATAGATCACAATCAAGGTTTCAACCTGGCCTAACGAATGGCACACAGACAATGCCTAGCTCCACCCAGACTGTCACATGCACACGTCTTTTCCCCGTCAACTGACTCGATTCCTGCTTTAAGACTGCAGCACTGTCATTGGCGTGAAATGGAACAGACTAAGCAGCATTTGCAGGTGGGCAAATGGTTATGCAAGAGGCTTGAGGGCTTTCTATTTCAAGGCCAATCTTTGCTTTGATATTTCAGCATCATTTACAGTTTCACACGTCACAATATTGAAGACCCAGTTGAGTTCAAATTCAATTCATATTGTTTGATATTTCTCTTGTAGATTAGCTTTTACCAGTGTTTGGATATAAACCTGTCTAAATAGGCCAAAGTTCTGGTATAAAATCTTTGAGCTCAGCTGGCACAAGATAGCACTGTTCATGAATTAAATGAATCTTCTACTTTGGCAATTTCTACCACGAATAGAAATGAATCTACCATGGTAAAAACATGGTATGAATGTGAGCATTTGATGTTGCGTGGAAGTTCTTGGCTGTAAGCCTTAAAACTAGACAATTAAAAAAATAAAACATTACAGCCATTGGTATTGTGTGTATGACCAAGTGTATATGAATTTTGGCTTCAACTGTTAGAATGCTGCTCTAAAACATTGCATTTTTGTGGAAATTATAGGCTAGTACCAACATGACTTTTGTTTATCAATGTAATTCCTCTAAAATGTGTATTGCGATAACACTTCGGTGCTTTATAATTACTTCACAAAAACTACACTAAACTGTAGATAACGCTCACGTTATACATCACTTAATGGATTTCTATTCCATGTGTATGTGGCATTGGGGAAAGTATGATTGAAAAAAAATAACACATGTAAAGTGTTGGTCCCATGTTTTATGAGTTGAAATAAAATATCCCCGACATTTTCCATACGCACAAAAAGCTTATTTCTCCTTTCGCAAGATAATCCAACCACCTGACCGATGTGGCATATCAAGAAGCGGATTAAATGGCATGATCATTACAGGTGCACCTTATGCTGGGGTCAAAAGGCCATTCTAAAATGTGCAATTTTGTCACTGACACAATGCCAAATGTTTTGACGGAGTGTGCAAATTGGTATGCTGACTGCAGGAATGTCCACCAGAGCATTGAATGTTCATTTCTCGACCATAAGCTGCCTCGGATGTTTTAACATTTTGCAGTACGTCAAACCGGCCTCACAACTGCATACCACATGTAACCACACCAGCCCAGGACCTCCACATCCGGCTTCTTCACCAGCGGAATTGTTTGAGACCAGCCACCCAGATAGCTGATGGAACAGGAGTATTTATGTCTGTAATAAAGCCCTTTTGTGTGGGAATTATTCATTATGATTGGCTGGGCCTGGTTACCCAGTGGGTTGGGCAGTTGTGAAATCCATAGATTTGGGCCTAATTTATTTAACTTGACTGATTTCCTTATATGAACTGTAACTCTAAAATCATTGAAATTTTTGCATGTTGCATTTATATTAAGTATAGAATGCATATCAACGTTGCTCCCCTTTCAACCTCCAAGTGCCCATATATCTGATGTTTTAACAATCATTTTCTAACAAGGCAAAATAAGCGTTCCAAGAATATGAAGATTGTTCGAGACGATTCAAATTGACAGTATTTTAATGTTAATCTACATATTAATCAGCTGAAATGCACACATTGTTCAGGGTAGAGGGTGAGTTAATGAGGCAGGTTATCCTGGTCCAGTGGCAAGGAGCTTGGTGGCTGTTTCAGTGGGGCAGCTCATGACGGACAAACTGGTAGTGGGACCCACATTCGGGACAGCGCTGGGGCTTCCCCTCGTGGAGCCAAAACCACACAATGGCAGTGTTGTCCTCTTCACCTATGGTACATAATCACAAGTGTTGGCACATTTTATATTATTTTGAGAACATTTTAAAGCATGAAAGTATGGTACTTACACAGACAGCCTACCATCCGTTTGTCACTAATGCCTGGGACAATGTGAGGGTCTTCTTTGGTTCCAGCATACTCCTTGGGTTTCAGAATGCTCCAAGGATCCTGATTTTATTTTATTTTTTCAAAAAAAGTACTTGTATGAACACAAATCAATCTTATTTGAATTGAAGCAGACATCACAATAGGTTGAAACAAATATACAGTGCAATCGAAAGTATTCAGACCCCATGATTTTTTCCACATTTATGTTACAGCCTTATTGTAATTATTTTGATTTGGTGAAAAATCCTCAATCTACACACAATACCCTATACTGACAAGGTGATAACAGGTTAAAACATAAAACATAACTTGTGTATGTATGATTGAGCTCAGGTGCATCCTGTTTCCATTGATCATCCTTGATATTTCTACAACTTGATTAGAGTCCTCCTGTGGTAAATTCAATTGATTGGACATGATTTGGAAAGGCACACACCTGTCTATTTAAGGTCCCACAGTTAACAGTGCATGTCAGTGCTAAAAACAAAGCCACAAGGTCAAAGGAATTGTCCGTAGTCCTCCGAGACAGGATTCTGTTGAGGCACAGATCTGGGGAAGGGTACCAAAAAATGTCTGCAGCATGGAAGACGTTTGGAACCACGAAGACTCTTCCTAGAGCTGGCCGCCCAGCCAAACTGAGCAATCGGGGGAGAAAGGCCTTGGTCAGGGAGGTGCCCAAGAACCCGATGGTCAATCTGACAGAGCTCCAGAGTTCCTCTGTGGAATTAGGAGAACCTCCCAGAAGGACAACCATCTCAGCAGCACTTCACCAATCAGGCTTTTATGGTAGTGTCCAGAAGGAAGCCACTCCTCAGTAAAAGGCACCTAAAGGACTCTGACCATGAGAAACTAGATTCTCTGGTCTGATGAAACCAAGATTGAACTCTTTGGCCTGAATGTCAAGCATCACCGCTGGAGGAAACCTGACACCATCGCTACGGCGAAGCATGGTGGTGGCAGCATCATGCTGTAGGGATGTTTTTCCGCGGCAGGGACTGTGAGTCTAGTCAGGATCAAGGCAAAGATGAACGGAGCAAAGTACAGAGAGATCATTGATGAAAACCTGCTCCAGAGCACTCAGGACCTCAGACTGGGGCGGAGGTTCACCCAACAGGACAATGACCCTAAGCACACAGCCAAGACAATGCAGGAGTGTCTTTGGGACAAGTCTGAATGTCCTTGAGTGGCCAAGCGAGAGCCAGGACTTGAACCCGATCAAACATCTCTGGATGTTTGTGTAGATTGATGAGGGGAGTGTAATCCATTTAAGAATAAGGCTGTAACATAACAAAATGTGAAATAGTCAAGGGGTCTGAATCATTTCCAAATGCACTGTATGCTATCTAGATATGACCTTTCCTTTCTTCAGTGCCTGCAAGGCACGTCGCTCGAGTCCAGTGGCCTGTTCCTCATCGGTTGGAATCCCTGGAAGGGAGAACGTTAGTGTGACACCTGTGACTTTATACAATACTTGACATTCAAATTAATGGCATAATGTTTATCAGAACAAGAAAATCATGTTACCTCTTAACAGAGTGCATGTAATAGTTATGAGTCAAACTGCACGTCCACAAGCACACACAACTCATGTCCTCCATGTTAAGATATACCTGGCACCAAATCAACGAATGTCTGCCAAAGAAGGTGGGTCTATCAATGGGCCTTCCAGTGGTTAAAATCCAAATGACCTTCAGTTATTAACAAAAATGTAGTAGGGTTCGTGTTTCTAAATACAGTAGCATCATTTTACAATTAATAACAGTCAAATTGGTAGTTATTTTATGAATGCGTCATGCACGTGTATTCCGTGATTTGGTATTCTATTTTTACAAATGTGGTGCCTATGGGAAGTGTTGCCTTGTAGGATATACTTGCAGAGCAGTCATAATATTGTTTATTCTATCATGTCAAATACTTCAAAACAGATTAGTTATTCGATTTGATGGACATTCCAACGGACCACAACCGATTAAATGTATATTACACACACAAATTAAATTTACGCACACACGTACCTTTTAATGTGGTCATAGTGCGTGGCAGTGATCTTGCCACAACATTGTTTCTTGCCAATTGCAAGGTTGTACAGGTACGAAGTAAAAACCTGCCTGCCATAATGAATTCACTTTCGCTTAAACTACCGCGTGTGATCTGAACAATCTGCTGGACTGAAATGACCCCATGTATTTCCAACCTTGACTTGATTGACGGAGTCAACGGTCCACTCACAAAGTAACGGTCTTATGAAGTGGCCAATTAAAAACGGATAAGCAACGCAAGCGAACAGGGGCAGACTTTTTAGATTTGTATCCGTGTATTTATTTATTTTTGATATCGTTTTATAGTAGACAATGTTCAACAGATAACGAACGCACTGGCATGGACACACACAAAAAAAAGGTCATCGTATGACCATTAATCTGAACCTATGGTCAAAACATTTTAGTAAATTACTAATATATTTAAGAGTAGTTTAAATGTTTCATGGCCTTGTAATGAGTCTACATCCAAGCAGTGACAGTTGTATGATTGCCCGTTGCTAATGGTTTTAGCTTTAAGTTGTTCATGCTTGAAATTCACATTTTCAAAGCAATACTTAATCATTCGTTTGGTTGTCCCCATGTTTGTGAAGTAATAAGATAAGAAATTAAGCCAAACTAAAATCAGCATATTGAATACATAACATTTATTACATGTGAAAATACCATCCAGAGCATTTACATACATTTTAAAAAGGCAACCATGTACAAGGATACAACACTACAAAAATATTATACTTCACATAATGACATCTATTGGGTCCTTTTGATAAAGAGCTAAATAGGTCCATTCCAGTCTCCATGCCATAGACCGTACACAAATAATACATATGCCCCATACCCTAGAGCCTAGGCCATGGCAAAACTAGGGTCTTTTCAGTATACATTTTCTATAGAGGGTCTAATAAGTTACACCTGATAGATAAAAGACAATTAGTTTAACAATTCCATACAATTATTGTGAGTGTGGAAACCAACAAGTAACATTATTCACAAGGAAATAGACAGGGCTGATCATTTTATCTTTCCATTTAGATTTCATAATTTCTGAATTTCCGCAGAAGACTGGATGGAGAGTCGGAAGCCCAGCGAAAATGGCGATGGCAGTAGTCACCTGGATAATGGGGACATCAGAAATATGGTAATAAAAAAAAAAAAGGTATACTTATAAGACATTTAAATCAATTAAGATTAGACCTCAAGAGCCTCAATCTGAAGCATTATATTCCCATAAGTATATTACAAGAACAAATATTACATGTTGGATTTTAGTTCTGTCTAACTATAGGTTGGCAAAAGTACCCGTAAACATGAAAATCGTTGAAAAATTAAGAAACTAGGCTATGTGCTCACTTGAAGATGGCACTGCATCTGGGGAAGGCATCTCTGGTGACTCGTGGTCAGTACAGTCTCTGTCTTGGGAACTGTTAGGGAATGTTGCTTTAGAGCTCTCCAGCATGGGCTCCTTTTTGGTCCTCACAGCCCAATGCATTGACTGAGGACAGAGAGCAACGTACCCAAACATGAAAAAACACAACCAGATAAAGTATAAGGTGAACAATGTGCATTAAACATAATATAATGTATGCATTCAACACAGGATGCATTTTTTGAATGGATCTCAGTTACATAATACTTGACCTTAGGTCATATGATTACATTTAGGCAGTGTAAAGTTGGACAACTCTTTGTAATTGCTGTGATTCCAGCTCAATATTATGACGTGCATTAACAAGCGGACCAGTTCCCAATTATTTGATCAATTAAAGTGTATAAAATGTATGTTTTCAGTTTGATCATAATTATAATAACATACATACAGTTTTGACAGAGTCACCAAGGGCTAGCCAGCCATGGAATGGTATGGTAATTCCACTTCTTTTCCATACATCATAGTTTCTTCTGCTCTTTTCATTGCACAAAACCTCCTTGGCTTCCTGCAACTTCTGAAACTCTTCCACTGCAACAAAATGTGGACTTCATGATGAGCATGGATAGGATTATTGCGACAACATTTTTATTATACAGTGCCTTCAGAAAGTATTCACACCCCTTACATTTTCCCACATTGTGTTACAGCCTGAATTTAAAATGGGTTCAATTGAGATTTTTGGTCACTGGCCTACACACAATACCCCATAATGTCAAAGTGGAATTATGTTTTTCGAAATGTTTACAAATGAATAAAACATGAAAAGCTGAAATGTCTTAAGAGTCAATAAGGATTCAACTCCTTTGTCACGGCAAGGCTAAATACATTCAGGAGTAAAAATGTGCTTAAAAAGTCACGTAATAAGTTGCATGGACTCACTCTGTGTACAAAAATTGTGTTGAACATGATTTTTGAATGACAATCTCATCTTGAAGATGGCACTGTATCTGGTGAAGGCATCTCTGGTGACTCGTGGTCAGTACAGTCTCTGTCTTGGGAACTACCGTACCTCATTTTCCCCCCTATTGTGTTATTGACTGTATGTTTGTTTATTCCATGTGTAACTCTGTGTTGTTGTTTGTGTCGCACTTCTTTGCTTTATCTTGGCCAGGTCACAGTTGTAAATGAAAACTTGTTCTCAACTAGCCTACCTGGTTAAATAAAGGTGAACTATTTTTTTTTTATCTCTGTACCCCACACATTCACATCTGTAAGGTCCTTCAGTCGAGCAGTGAATTTAAAACACAGATTCAATCACAAAGACCAGGGAGGATTTCCAATGTCTCGCTAAGAAGGGCACCTGTTAGTAGATGGGTAAAAAATAAAATAAAAAGCATACATTGAATATCCCTTTGAGCATGGTGAAGTTATTAATTACTCCTTGGATGGTGTATCAATATACCCAGTCACTACAAAGATACAGACGTCCTTCCTAACTCAGTTGCCAGAGAGGAAGGAAGCCACTCAGGGATTTCACCAGGAGGCCAATGGTGACTCTAAAACATTTTATTTGCTGTTATAGGAGAAAACTGAGGATGGATCAACAACATTGTAGTTAATCCTAACTGACAGAGTGAAAAGAAGGAAGCCTGTTCAAAATACAAAATATTCTAAAACATGCATCCTGTTTGCAACAAGGCACTAAAGTAATACTGCAAAAAATGTGGTAATGCAGGAAAAAAATAGAAACGGAATGGAGCTAAACACAGGCAAAATCCCAGAGGAAAACATGGTTCAGAAAACATGGTTCAGTCTGATTTCCACCAGACACTGGGAAATGAATTCACCTTTCAGCAGGACATAACCTTAAACACAAGGCCAAATCTACACTGGAGCTGCTTACCAAGAAGACAGTGACTGTTCCCGAGAGGCCAAGTTCGTTTTGACTTAAAATTACTTGAAAATCTATGACTAGACCTGAAAATGTTTGTCTAGCAATTATCAACAACCAATTTCACAGAGCTTGAAGATTTTTGAAAATAATAAAATGGGCAAATATTGAACAATCCAGGTGTGGAAAGCTCTTTGAGACTTACCCAGAAAGACGCACAGCTGTAATCACTGCCAAAGGTGCTGACTCAGGGGTTGTGAATACTTGTGTAAATTGGAGAGTTCTGTATTTTATTTTCAATAAATTTGCAAAAATGTCTAAAAACGTTTTCACAATCGGGTATTGTGTGTAGATGGGTGATAAAAAAACAAACATATTTCATAAATTTGGACATTTGGAATAAGTCAAGGGGTATGAATACTTTCTGAAGGCACTGTACATGACAATCATCACCTGTCACAGTACACAAGAGGGGCACAATCACACAGAATTCATCCGTTACCTGCTCTTGGATTATCGGGGTGCTTGTCTGGATGGCATGCCAGGGCCCTTACTCTGTATTCATTGGCAATCTGTTCTGTCTAAAAACAAAGATACATCATTAAAGTTTCACCCATATACATTATGTTACATTTGCCATGGCCTTAAAAGCTGGTTGAACTGACAAATCAAAATCTCATAGCAGTCACTTGACAAAAGGTGTATGAAATTATACCAAGCTACGCCACTTTCACTGTACAGTATGATATCCATTTCGCAACAAGTCGGTAACATTTATTTAGCCTAGCTTGCTAACGTTATTGCTATTGGGAAAACAAACTCTTACCGAAGATAACTCATCGCATCCGAGTAACCCGTAATAATCGTCCAAGTCCTCTGGTTTGCAATTTAAAATATCATCCATTCTGATTTATATGAGCTATATAAGCTTTGAAAATAACTGATTTAGCGAGCCTGACTGCTCTGATGGCTGCGGTGTTGCGCGTTCCAGGTCGACTTTATTTTAACGGCGCGGCACAGCTAGAAGTCTAAAGAACCGGAGAAGAACCACGATATGTCACTGAATATTGCAATATTATCCAGCTAACGCTAACAGCTTTAGTTGATTTAAAATGCGCAATTTGCTGATTTAATATCAATCAATGACCATTTCACAGCTAAACATAAATACGCACACGATACATTTTGTTGTTGTTGACGTCATCGACGTGCTGAAGTGTCGCTCCCGCCGCAACCAAAGACCACAGACAGTGGGTACAGTATGAAGATGCTTCCCCCATCACACTTGTAGGTGTCACATTGGCTAGCTACGCGCATGCGTAGAAACGGCTCTTGCGCCGAACTGCACTCCTTCGATATAAAGTTATTTTTCACGAAAATGAAAACGTGTCTGTTTGTGACTTTCACGACGTTGGAGTAATAACATGTTCAACTACTTGGTCACAAGCATTTGGCTACAACCGCAATAGCATTTGCTAAACACGTGTATGTGACCAATAAAATTGAATCTAGGGTGTGCCTTTAGATTTCGGGAAAATGAACAAAAGAGGAAACATTTTGCACTTCTGTCAATGACTTCCCAAACCACCGCCTGGTCTGTTGGTTCTGTTTCTCAATTAGTTCCCGGAACTCACGCAATGTTGCGCCTCTGGGTTTAGAAACTCTTCGCCACAAACTACTGGTGGAGAGCGAATCACATTCGCCATTTAAATAACCAGCTGTCGACCGCGGAAGAATGTTTTACCACAGTACACAGCGGCTTTATCAGCTGAAGATGGCGGACGGGGAGAATATCCTTGTTGGAGCCAGTTCCAGCACTTCAACTAATGAAGAACCAGATTCAAAAAAGGCCAAAATGAGCATGGCCATAGAATGTGGACTCAAAATTGTTCAGACTAAGCAAGTTACGTATGGGCCAGAGGCTGGTGAGAGTTTGGCGGCGGCGATTTCTGCGCAGCCAAAGGAGAAGGAGATTGAGCCGGTGATGTCGGTAGGACAGGCCTCAGCAGCAGCACCAGGCGGAGACAATGGGCTGCTGGTCTTCGAGCCTCAGGAAAGTGTAGTGAATTTAGACAAGGCGTCTGGACCCACGGCGGAGCCTGCAGGTAGGATAATTTAGCTAGCTAGTATGCCAAGTTTTTTGGCGCACTCGATCGTTGCATGTCTGGTTAACGTTAGATTGCTCCACCTAGTTGGATACCAATTGGGCTAGCTTTGTAACTAAGTTACTACTAGGTAGCTCCGCAGCACGTCAGCCTGAAGTTTGAAACGAGCAAACTTTGCGTGCATTACGCAAGATATACGACTTTTATTAGCCAATGCTTTTACCCACCCGGCCATAAAAATGTAACTACATTTAGCGGGAGAGCTAGCTAACTATCAATATTGGCTATTTGGCTAGTCATTTTATGCCATTTTACTTTTTATTGCAAATTTTAAGGAATGCAAAAATACAGTCCATAATTTAGTTGTTTTCGGAGTAGATACTGTTCATTAAATTAATCAACAAAACGATCACTTCCCATCGTGTCCTCTGAGTGTCTTGACCCTGACGATGAGGAGCTTAAACCCAAATGCATTTGCCTCCCCAGACGGTGGCAATGAGGATGATGACCGATCCTCACATGCAAGTTCCAGTGACTGGACACCTCAACCACAGATAGGTAGGTACAAGATGACAAATACACCAGTTTTAGTACACAATTAAATGCAACCCAGGTCATGTTCAAGATACAATAACATGTTTTAAGCTATTTAAATGTATTGATTTTGTTTTTCTTCTCTCAAATTAGGTTCCTACAGTTTTATCCAGCAACACATCATGAGAGAGACCGATCCAAGAACAATATTGAAAGACTTGCTTCCTCCAGAGACTGTGCTTCCACCGGACTTGGATGACATGACGCTGTGGCAGATCATCATCAACATTTCGGAGCCTCCTAAAAGAAAGAAGCGGAAAGACATAAACACCCTGGAGGACGTGGTTCGGATACTCCATGAAAGCAAAAAGATCCTTGTGCTTACTGGTGCTGGAGTATGTATTGCAGGGAACACATTAAGTAGGGTGTCCAACCACTCTGCTCAGAGTGGGTGAAAATGTGCTTTGGTGATGAAATTTCACTTCCTTATGTTATGAAATACATTTTTACCAAAACGTACGATTATTCATATTCTTAATCGTCAGTGGGGTTTTCCCTCAAACGTATCATTAACATTATAGCCAAAAGTTAGACTTCGTAACCTAATACATCCGATAAGTAACGAGTTCTGTTGACATAGCGATGCAGGTTTCTCGTGACGAACTTTTGAAGATTGTACATTTTGTGGTCGTCGTCCTCCAAGTTTGTTTCTGCAGGTCGCAAATTGGCATGACCCGAGCTGAATTAAGTGTAAAACGGCTTTGAAAATGAAAAGCTATATATGCTCTGTCATTTCATGTGAGACATTTTTGAAAAACAAATGTCTAGTCAAATATGAAAATAGTACATGTCATGTCTCAATCGATATCCATCTTACCTCTGTTTTATGTCCTGCGGATTTGAGAAGAATGATGACAAATTCAAATGGGGAAAGAGAGTGAGCCTGACGGGTAGCCAGTAGCCTTAATTTTTGCACAGAATCCAGCTTGCTGGCGTAATGACATTTTCCAGAATGTTATTTTTTTTTCTGGTCTCTGATTTAGTCACCCTAATTCTGGCCGTCAAAACAAGTGTAAAATTTCCTTTTGAACGGATTACGATAGACATGAGGTTTGGAAAAATGTACATATTTAAGCCATTTGTCAAAAAAAAAAATAATAATTGGACACCCTACATTATGTTTTGCTGTGTCTATTTGTATAGCTTTCACAGTTGCCGTATTCAAACTTATGGTTTGTTGTTTTTCCTCAGGTGTCTGTTTCTTGTGGAATACCAGACTTTCGATCCAGAGATGGCATTTATGCAAGGCTTGCAATAGATTTCCCAGATCTTCCAGACCCTCAAGCAATGTTTGATATAGAGTACTTCAGAAGAGACCCACGGCCCTTTTTCAAGTTTGCTAAGGTTTGTGGATTTAAAGTGTTAAATAAACGGCCCTTTTTCAGGACCCTAATTTGTAAAAATACGAATAACTTCACAGATCTTCATTGTAAAGGGTTTAAACACTGTTTCCCGTGCTTGTTCAATGAACCATAAACAATGAATGAACATGCACCTGTGAAACGGTCGTTAAGACACTAACAGATTACAGACGCTAGGAAATTAAGGTCACAGTTATGAAAACTTAGGACACTAAAAAGGCCTTTCTACTGTTAATGAAAAACACCAAAAGAAAGATGCCCAGGGTAGGGTCCCTGCTCATCTGTGTGAATGTGCCTTTGGCATGCTGCAAGGAGGCATGAGGACTGCAGATGTGGCCAGGGCAATAAATTGCAATGTCCGTACTGTGAGATGACTAAGACCGCGCTACAGGGAGACAGGATGGACAGGTGATTGTCCTCACAGTGGCAGACCACGTGTAACAACACCTGCACAGGATCGAGACATCCGAACATCACACCTGTGGGACAGGTACAGGATGGCAACAACAACTGCCCGAGTTATACCAGGAACGCACAATCCCTCCATCAGTGCTCAGACTGTCCGCTATAGGTTGAGAGAGGCTGGACTGAGGGCTTGTAGGCCTGTTGTAAATGCAGGTCCTCACCAGACATCACCGGCAACAACTTTGCCTATCGGCACAAACCTACTGTCGCTGGACCAGACAGGACTGGCAAAAAGTGCTCTTCACTGACAAGTCGCAGTTTTGTTTCACCACGAGTGATGGTCAGATTCGCATTTATTGTTGAAAGAATGTGTTCCACCGAGACCTGTACTCTGGCGTGGGATCTATTTTGAGGTGGAGGGTCCCTTCCTGGTCTGGGGCGGTGTGTCACAGAATCATCGGACTGAGCTTGTTGTCATTGCAGGCAATCTCAACACTGTGCGTTACAGGGAAGACATCCTCCTCCCTCATGTGGTACCCTTCCTGCAGGCTCATCCTGACATGACCCTCCAGCATGACAATGCCACCAACCATACTGCTCGTTCTGTGTGTGATTTCCTGCAAGACAGGAATGTCGGTGTTTTGCCATGGCCAGTGAAGAGCCCGGATCTCAATCCCATTGAGCACGTCTAGAACCTGTTGGATCGGAGGGTGAGGACTAGGGCCATTCCCCCCAGAAATGTCCAGGAACTTGCAGGTGCCTTGGTGGAAGAGTGGGGTGACATCTCACAGCAAGAACTGGCACATCTGGTGCAGTCCACGAGGAGGAGATGTACTGCAGTACTTCATGCAGCTGGTGGCCACACCAGATACTGACTTAATTTTGATTTTGCCCCCACATTATTACATTTGTTAGTCACATGTCTGTGGAACTTGTTCAGTTTGTCTGTTGAATCTTATGTTCATACAAATATTTACACATGTTAAGTTTGCTGAAAATAAACACAGTTGACAGTGAGAGGACGTTTCTTTTTTTTTTAGTTATTTTATACACTGCTCAAAAAAATAAAGGGAACACTAAAATAACACATCCTAGATCTGAATGAATGAAATATTCTTATTAAATACTTTTTTCTTTACATAGAACATTCAACTGACAACAAAATCACACACAAATGATCAATGGAAATCAAATTTATCAACCCATGGAGGTCTGGATTTGGAGTCACTCAAAATTAAAGTGGAAAACCACACTACAGGCTGATCCAACTTTGATGTAATGTCCTTAAAACAAGTCAAATGAGGCTCAGTAGTGTGTGTGGCCTCCACTTGCCTGTACGACCTCCCTACAACTCCTGGGCATGCTCCTGATGAGGTGGCGGATGGTTTCCTGAGGGATATCCTCCCAGACCTGGACTAAAGCAAGACATGATGTCCCAGATATGCTCAATTGGATTCAGGTCTGGGGAACGGGCGGGCCAGTCCATAGCATCAATGCCTTCCTCTTGCAGGAACTGCTGACACACTCCAGCCACATGAGGTCTAGCATTGTCTTGCATTAGGAGGAACCCAGGGCCAACCGCACCAGCATATGGTCTCACAAGGGGTCTGAGGATCTCATCTCGGTACCTAATGACAGTCAGGCTACCTCTGGCGAGCACATGGAGGGCTGGGTGGCCCTCCAAAGAAATGCCACACCATGACTGACCCACCATCAAACCGGTCATGCTGGAGGTTGTTGCAGGCAGCAGAACGTTCTCCACGGCGTCTCCAGACTGTCACGTCTGTCACGTGCTCAGTCTGAACCTGTTTTCATCTGTGAAGAGCACAGGGCGCCAGTGGCGAATTTGCCAATCTTGGTGTTGGCAAATGCCAAACGTCCTGCACGGTGTTGGGCTGTAAGCACAACCCCCACCTGTGGACGTCGGCCCTCATACCAACCTCATGGAGTCTGTTTCTGACCGTTTGAGCAGACACATGCACATTTGTGGCCTGCTGGAGGTCATTTTGCAGGGTTCTGGCAGTGCTCCTCCTTGCACAAAGGCGGAGGTAGCGGTCCTGCTGCTTGGTTGTTGCCCTCCTACGGCCTCCTCAACGTCTCCTGATGTACTGGCCTGTCTCCTGGTAGCGCCTCCATGCTCTGGATACTACGCTGACAGACACATCAAACCTTCTTGCCACAGCTCGATGTGCCATCGTGGATGAGCTGCACTACCTGAGCCACTTGTGTGGGTTGTAGACTTCGTCTCATGCTACCACTAGAGTGAAAGCACCGCCAGCGTTCAAAAGTGACCAAAGCATCAGCCAGGAAGCATAGGAACTGAGAAGTGGTCTGTGGTCACCACCTGCAGAACCACTCCTTTATTGGGGGTGTCTTGCTAATTGCCTATAATTTCCACCTGTTGTCTATTCCATTTGCACAACAGCATGTGCAATTTATTGTCAATCAGTGTTGCTTCCTTAGTGGACAGTTTGATTTCACAGAAGTTTGATTGACTTGGAGTTACATTGTGTTGTTTAAGTGTTCCCTTTTATTTTTTTTTGAGCAGTGTATATAGTTGAAGTTTACATACACTTAGGTTGGAGTCATTAAAACTAGTTTTTCAACCACTCCACAAATTTCTTGTTAACAAACTATAGTTTTGGCAAGTCGGTTGTTTACAGACAGATTATTTAATTTATAAGTCAGTGTATCACAATTCTGAAATGAATTGTCAGAAGTTTACATACGCTAAGTTGACTGTGCCTTTTAACTGCTTGGAAAATTCCAGAGAATGATGTCATGGCTTTAGAAGCTTCTGATATGATGTCAAATAGCCTTTTAAGTAAATTGGAGGTGTACCTGTGGATGTATTTCAAGGCCTACCTTCAAACTCAGTGCCTCTTGATTTTCCCATGATGTCAAGCGAAATTAAATCAGCCAAGACTTCAGAAAAAAAATTGTAGACCTCCATAAGTCTGGTTCATCCTTGGGAGCAATTTCAAAACGCCTGAAGGTGGGCAGGGTAGCCTAGTGGTTAGAGTGTTGGACTAGTAACCGGAAGGTTGCAAGTTCAAACCCCCGAGCTGACAAGGTCGTTCTGCCCCTGAACAGGCAGTTAACCCACTGTTCCTAGGCCGTCATTGAAAATAATAATTTGTTCTTAACTGACTTGCCGAGTTAAATAAAGGTTAAAAAAAAGGTTCCTCGTTCATCTGTACAAACAATAGTAAGCAGGTATAAACAGCCGTCATACCGCTCAGGAAGGTGACGCATTCTGTCTCCTAGAGATGAATGTACTTTGGGGCGAAAAATGCTAATCGATCCCAGAACAGCAACAAAGGACCCTGTGAAGATGCTGGAGGAATCTGGTACAAAAGTATCTATATCCACAGTAAAACCGGTCCTTTATTGACATAACCTGAAAGGTCTCTCAGCAAGGAAGAAGCCACTGCTATAAAACCGTCATAAAAAAAGCCAGACTATGGTTTGCATCTGCACATGGAAAAAGGGGGAGGCTTGCAAGCCGAAGAACACTATCCCAACCTTGAAGCACGGGGTTGGCAGCAGCATGTTGTGGTGGTGCTTTGCTGCAGGAGGGACTGGTGTACTTCACAAATTAGATGGCACCATGAGATGGAAAATTATGTGGATATATTGAAGCTATATATTATGTGGATACATCTCAAGACATCAGTCAGGAAGTTAAAGCTTGGTCGCAAATGGTTCTTCCAAATGGACAAGCATACTTCCAAAGTTGTGGCAATCTGGCTTAAGGACAACAAAGTCAAGGTATTGGAGTGGCCATCACAAAGCCCTGACCTCAATCCTATAGAACATTTGTGGGCAGACCTGAAAAAGCGTGTGTGAGCAAGGAGGCCTACAAACCTGACTCAGTTACACCTGCTCAGTCAGGAGGAATGGGCCAAAATTCACCCAACTTATTGTGGGAAGCTTGTGGAAGGCTACCTGAATAATTTGACCTAGTTTAAACAATTTAAAGGCAATGCTACCAAATACTAATTTTATTTTACCAGGCAAGTCAGTTTCACAAAAAAATTGTATTTTCAATGACTGCCTAGGAACAGTGTTCAGGGGCAGAACGACAGATTTGTACCTTGTCAGCTCGGGGATTTGAACTTGCAACCTTCCGGTTACTAGTCCAACGCTTAACCACTAGGCTACCCTGCAGCCCCTAATTGAGTTTATGTAAACTTATGACCCACTGGGAATGTGATGAATGAAATAAAAGCTTAAATAAATAATTCTCTCTCCTATTATTCTGACATTTCACCTTCTTAAAATAAAGTGGTGATCCTAACTCACCTAAAACAGGAAATCTTTACAAGGATTAAATGTCAGGAACTGTGGAAAACTGAGTTTAAATGTATTTGGCTAAGGTGTATGTAAAGTTACGACTTCAACTGTGCATATATACAGTGGCAACTTATTAGGTACACCCATCTAGTCCTGGGTCGGACCTCCCCCTTTGCCTCCAGAACAGCCTGATTTCTTCGGGGCATGGAAACATTGATCAAATGGTATCAACGGAGCTAACGTGTGCCAGGAAAACATTCCCCACACCTTTACACCACCAGCCTGTACCATATACACCAAACAAATGGAGCCGTGGACTCGTGCTGCTTACACCAAATCCTGACTCTGCCATCAGCATTACAAAACAGGAACTGGGATTTGTTTGACCAGGCCATGTTTTTCCAGTGTTGGTGATCGCGTGCCCGCTGGAGCCACTTTTTCTTGTTTTTAGCTGTTAGCTGATAGGAGTGGAACCCGTTGTGGTCGTCTGCTGCGATAGCCCATCTGTGACAAGGACCGACGAGTTGTGCGTTCCGAGATGCCGTTCTGCACACCACTTGTACTGCACCGTTATTGGCCTGCTTGTAACCCGCCTGTTAGATTCCACGATCCTTGCCATTCTCCTTCGACCTCGCTCATCAACGAGTTGTTTTCACCCACAGGCCTGCCACTGACTGGATGTTTGTTTGTCACACCGTTCTTGGTAAACCCTAGTCGCCTGTCTGCCTGCTTTATATAGCAAGCTACGGCCACGTGACTCACTGTCTGTAGGAGCGAGACATTTTTTTGTGAACTGGGTGGTGTACCTAATAAACTGGACCGTTAGTGTGTATTTCTGTGTGTGTGTATTAGTACCAGTCAAAAAACCCTTGAATGAGTAGGTGTGTCCAAACTTCTGACTGATACAGTATATTAGATTAAATGATTACTATCACTTGTTTTGATATGCGAGATGGTTATGATTGCTCTGCTCTCTTGTAGGAGATCTATCCTGGACAGTTCCAACCTTCGCCCTGTCACAAATTCATATCTATGCTGGGCAAGCATGGGAAGCTACTACGCAACTACACCCAAAACATTGACACTCTTGAACAAGTGGCTGGGGTTCAGAGGATCATCCAGTGTCATGGTACATACTGTAATATACACAGTGATCAGAACATTAGGAACACCTTCCTGATATTGAGTTGCACCCCCTTTTTTGCCATCAGAACAGCCTCAATTTGTCAGGGCATGGACTCCAACAAGGTGTCAAAAGCATTCCAAACGGGATGATGGCCCAGGTTGATGACAATGCTTCCAACAGTTGTTAAATTGGCTGGATGTTCTTTGGGTGGTGGACAATTCTTGATACACATGGGAAACTGTTGAGTGTGAAAAACCCAGCAGCGTTGCAGTTCTTGAAACACTCAAACCGGTGCGCCAGGTACCTACTACCATACCCCGTTCAAAGGCACTTAAATGTTTTGTCTTGCCCATTCACCCTCTGAGTTACACACACACACAATCAGTTTCCATTTTCTCAAGGCTTAAAAGTCCTATAACCTGTCTCCTCCCCTTCAGCTACACTGAAGGATCATAACTTCCACCTGATCAGTCTGTCATGGAATGGTGTTCCTAATGTTTTGTATACTCGGTCTATGTCAAACATATCATACTATGCTAAGTGTTTTATGGTTCTGGGTCTAATATTAACCACAAACTCCTCTGTATTTCAGGGTCTTTTGCAACCGCTTCCTGTCTCATCTGTAAACACAAGGTTGACTGTGAGGCTGTAAGGGAAGACATTTTTAATCAGGTATTGGCAAGAATCTTTCCTATTAATATTCACCAGTGTCAAATCTGTGAATTTATGTATACTGTTGGACAGACTTGTGGCATTTTGAAGTTATCAGCCTATCTTGTACAGTAGCATCCAGTCTGCTGAATTGTCATTTATTTTTTTTGTTTTCATATTGAATACAAATATCTGTTCTAGGTTGTCCCTCACTGTCCACGGTGTCGAGATATTCCCCTGGCGATCATGAAGCCAGATATTGTCTTCTTCGGAGAGAATCTTCCAGAACTGTTCCACAGAGCAATGAAGCAGGATAAGGATGAAGTGGACCTCCTTATCGTCATTGGGTCCTCACTGAAAGTGCGACCTGTGGCTCTCATCCCAAGTATGTTGAAAATAAAATGTGTGTTTTTTTTAGATGCCCAAGATGAGCAATGCTATTACCAATGTTATCATGTATTAGTCTTGATCTCGAGCTATGCATGTGTAACAGGTGAACTCTCTTTCCATCCAGCCTCCATTCCTCATGAAGTGCCTCAAGTCCTGATTAATCGGGAGCAGCTGCCTCACCTCAACTTTGACGTGGAGCTACTTGGGGACTGTGACGTCATCGTTAACGAGCTCTGCCATCGGTTGGGCGGAGACTTTGAGCAACTGTGCTACAACTCCTTAAGACTCAGTGAGATCACAGAGAAACCCCCGCGGTCACAGACACCTTGTGAGGCCTTGTCCACTCACAGTAAGCCAACAGAAGAAGAACAGAAGACCCGTCACACAGACTCATCGTTCGGTGCCTCAGAGGAGACGGACACTCATACGGTCACAGACACTCCAGAAGGCGACAGAGTACCAACGGAACCTTGTCCGACTGAGCAGAATGACACAGACACATCTGAAGTTGATGGAGTACCATCGGTGCCCTATCCAAAGACAAAGATTGTCTCTGACACGCTTGAAGTTGGAGTACCAACAGAACCCTGTCCAAAGACTCAGAATGTCACAGGCACCCTGGAAGTCAACAGAGTAGCGACAGAGCCCTGTCCGAAAGACACTCTTGAATTCGATGCAGTGCCATTAGAGCCTAGTCCAAAAGTGCAGATTGTCCCAGAGGCTCCAGAAGAGCCTTGTTCAAAGACTCAGTCCCCCAATGAGGAGAGAATGGAGATTTCAGATTCTCCGTCAGCGGACACGCAAAGGGAAGAACCCTCTGGATTAAATGACCAACATGTCAACCTTGAAGTTCGCCGACGATGCTGGATGAGTCGAATCAGTCGAAGTCCTATCAGCAAGCGCCTTGAGAGTAAAATTTGAAGTGTTAATTTACCTCAGATTTTGTGCAAAATTGAAATTATTTTTCCACAACCTTTTGATGATAATACGTCTTGTCATGTTATGACGACAAAACGTGTTTCCATATTGTAAAATTCATCCTAAATTCAATGTCTTTTCTCCCAGCTTCTCAATACCTATTCCAAGCACCAAATCACTACATCTTCCACGGGGCAGAAGTGTATTCCAACTCGGAGGACGAGACATCCAGCTCCTGCGGGAGCAACAGTGAGGACTCCAGCCTGGAGGAGGAGGACGACGAGGAAGAAGACAGCGATGCCGAGGAGGACCAGAGCACACCAGCAGAGGAGGGCGAGGGCTGCCTCATTGACATAGTAACACACAAGCAAGCCTGCGAGGGCACTTCGAGTGTGAAGCAGATGGAGAGTACAGACAAAAATGTCCAGAACACCACAGACCTTTAGAAAAACAAAGCACTTGCAGTCTTTTTTACAAATATTTGTTTTGTATATTTTTGTCCACCCACAGCACCTCCTATTATACATTTTTCATAAAGTCTAGATTGCATTGATACTTTTGCATGCATGTGCTGAAAATTCGTTCTTCGTTGTCTTCTGACCACATTAACAAGCTGCAGGTGGTTTGTTTACACGTTTTGTGTACTACAATTAAATAAACAGCAGCTCAACTCAACCAATCCACTTCAGAAGGTTAATGGTGAAGAAAGCAACAGAAAAAAAACATAGACCAAAGAATAATCCCCCCCCCATACACCCAAAAGTTTTTGCATTAAATCTTAAAAACCTTACCCACCACCTGAAGTGTAAAGAATATATTGAGCGGTGGCATTGTTTTCCTTACGATATTTGGCAGCTACTTTTTACAGTCAAGCTTTTATTATTTTTGTACTTTGTAACATGTAAGAGTCATACTCAGCAAAGAGCAGGTGATTGTTTTCTAAATGAAATTGAAAACGTTATACGTTGTGCAGACATAACGCCTTATCTGTGTTCAATGAGCTTTCATTGGAGCAAATGTCACTTTTTTTTCCCTCTTCCTTTTCAGCAGTTTGACGCGTTTGTTCATGTTTCCTCGGTTGTATGAGCTATTTGGTCGATGTGACTCAATTTCTCCTATTCACTCTTTCCTGAGAAATGTCCAGCCCTAACACAGACCCTGTAGAGCTATACAAGTGTTCTGGGATACGTTTAATATGAGCCAAATTTACTCTTTTAAGCAACTCATTCGAATGAAATTCAAATATTTGTTTTGTTTTGAGCTTGATCTTGATAGTTAAATTGCTAAAATGTTCATTCATAGTAGGCCTTTTCCTTATTTTCATGAGAACACCACAGAAATAGTCTAATTTATCACAAGGTGTGACAACACTACTGTTGTGTAGAAAATGGATATAGATATGAGAGTTGCATGCTATTTGACATTTGATGTCCCAAGTTTAGTTTGAGAAGACCACTACAGGTAAGTGCATGCAGTTCAGATACTGCAGCAGCGCCATTGGAGCTGGTTTTACACGGTTGAACTAAGATGATTACAATTACATTTAAGAGTTCTTATAATCAGTATGCTGATGTGTGAGAGTCGGCTTTTGTTATGCTCTGCAGTGTTTATTTTTTACATCAAAACATTTATTTTTCATGTTTTCTTTAAAAATGTATCTGCTATATTTATATTTGGTTTAATTACACCCAACAAATAGGCCATAATATAGCACATAGTCTCATTTGAGGTTACCCTTTATGTAAATATGACTGCCTGTATTTAAATGACAATGTATACTGTATTTACAGTATAGGCCTATGTTTTTAAAGTTCTTATGCCTGCAAAAGTCACAAGAGTTGTGTTTTTGTCTAAAATTACTAATAAAAATTCGGTCAAAATGGCATGTGTCAAACTATTGTTGTCAAAATAATGTCATTCTAATATTGGGCTGCGTACATTGCGTTGTGGAACGTTCAATGGAACGGTGCTGTACTGAATGACCAGTTGAACAACTGGAAGGGTTTGGGGAAGCTGTCAGCACGACCATTGTCACGATACGTCAGTCGTTGCTTCAAGCCACATCAGAGATACCTTTGAGCGCGGCACTAGAGAAGAGATTGTGTGACGATTCGTTTAGTAACCGCGTGACGCACTATGACAACGTGAACGCAATTGGTCGACAGTCTGCTTGGTAAGGCGTTACACGTTCCTCCATTCATTTCCAATTTGGATTGCTATCTCCTCCTTTCAATATCTCTGGCCACACCGCGCCATACACCAAACGGCAGAAAACGTACCGCGAAGTCTGTTCAAGAACGTTTTGGGGAAACGTACAAACCGTTCCGCAATGTAGTTAACGTTCAAGTGAACTGAACGTACATTGTAGTCATTGCATGATTTTAACTACATTGCCCTCCTGCCCCAGTTCAGGCTCTGCCTAAAAGAAAATGCTGCAAAGTGTCGTAAAACAGTTTTCCATGCAGCAGCTAGCGTACAAGGTGTAAAGGGATGGTGCTCTAAAAACGCAAATTTTCAAATCGAACTTGAAATTCATGAAGATTTTCCTCAGACAACTTGCAAGGCTAAAGCATGGAGGACATGGAAGACGACTACAACCATAACTACTGTGCGAACAGTGCCAGTGGACAAGTCCTCTATCTCAGGAATGAACTGTCAGATGTACCCCAGCCCCTATCTATCTCACCGGGTCTAGCCACGCGAGATGTAGCTGCGCAGGAGAACCACTCAAAGGTTTGTTCCAGTTCCAGCAGCAGTTTAAAGTTCATGGATTCAGACTCGAGCAGCGTGAGCAGTGACACCAGCGAGACTGACAGCCCATCGGCGGCGTCCATCGCAGGGAAACTGACCCTGAACTCAGCCTCAAAGTTTCGTAAGTTGAAAGCATCAGCATTAAAAGCACTAATTATGACGGCCTAATGTTTATGTTTATCATGTTTTGGACTGGCATGGGATGGGGATGTAGCTTGCCATACAATTAAGTTATTGCCATTGCATTGCCTTGCCTTGCCTTTGGCCTACACGTCAGTGGAGTAGTTTGGCTACTGTCAGGGCCTGATAATCACTTGTTTAGCCACGTGTCCTAATTGTTATAGTTGTCCAAAGCTTGGTCCAAAAAGGTGACACATTTTGTTGTGTGATGCAAGGAAGAGCTAAATAACTTTCATTCTGATATTGACATTGGAAGGCAGTTGATATTTCCTGTCATTGTGGTCTTGAGTAAGGCACTTAACTGTGCTGGTGGGATACTCTATAAAACATTTGATCTGTCAACCCTCCAACTGGAGAGCTACTGGGTGTGCAGGCTTTTTCTCCAACCCTGCTCAAACACACCAGAGTCAGTTTTATTAAAGTCCAGTTGAGCAGCTGCTTTCTTTTTTTCTTACAATGTGTTATGTTCGAAGCAAGGCTGGAGCAAAAGCCTGCACACCCAGTAGCTCTCCTTGACTCTCCAGGAGGAGGGTTCGCAACCCTGCAAACATTGCAATTACAACCAAATACTTGTCTTAATAAAATAATTCTCTCATTCAATGAACCAGAGATCAAATGGCTGAGATGGGTGAAGTAGCTAACTCAATGTTTATTTAATTGTAAGGTTAAAATATTCAGTGTTCAGGGGAGATCTTGACAACATAGGAGCAGTGGCGATTTTAGCATGTAGATCTTGGTGGTGGCTTTGCATGCCAGCAAAGCCACAATACATTAATTGGACTACAACGGTGACAAACGGTGCTCACAAACTGTTAGGGCCTACATAAAGCTGTCCCAACAGCAGCCCAAACACCTTAGCACTGTTACACCTGGCTATCAGCGGAGCCTTGTCTGGCAGCGAAACAGTTCATTCAGCCTCATTTAGTGCCTTTACAAAAACATAGCTGATATGGTTGACTTGCTTAAACAAATGTGGTTTCTATTGACAATTGAGATGTACAAACTATGGCATAAGGGGACTACGAGCGGATAAGGGGCAATCCGTCATTTTCAATTAAGACATGATTGATGGAGCTAGGACATACGTAGTCAATATAACTATTTGTTCAGCACTTTTGAAAAGTACAGCGAAATAATTCAGAACATGGGCCGTTCTTATGGTATTCTCCCTGTACACCAAGTCAGAACCGTATAATAAATAAAGTGGGCATCTAAGCAGACAATGAAAGCTCTTACAATATTCAATAATGACATTTCTCTAAAACAGGCAATAGGCTACATGTGCACCACCAAGTAAAAACAATAGGCTAAATTTATGAAGGGAAAAGGAACCAAATTATTAGGGTGAGGCACATGGGCTACTAACAGCTTACTACACAACATACACTTAGTATAACTTTCTTAATGTATTTTCTAAAATTTTATACCAGTTCCCAGTTGTCTTGAACTCACTGAAGTCTGATATTTCTGAGTTTCCAGTTGTTTTTTGTAAGCTAAAGAAGTCATGCTGGATTGACAGCATGGCCAATGTTGAATGTTTATCATTTTAAGCTTGGAAAAGAGTCCCTTAAACCCAGACTTGGCTCACACATCCACTCCACTGAATAGCAAGCTAGTGATTGCTTTGCAATGCTTGCAGTTAGCCACTGATTCCTTCCAAACCACTCATTGTTGAATTTGCGATTTCCAACTTGTTGTGTAATGTTTATCTCCAATGCCCCAATATGTTATCTATAATTTATCTTCATATGACAAGGATTGAAAAAGATTTGCTAGTGGATTGTCGTCTTGAATCATGATGATGACTGCTAGCTAAGATTTTGAAAGTATCAGTCCAATAAATGCTACTGTAGATATAACGTGATTTGACATAACTTTATCTGTGGCCACACGTAGTGTCCCCATGAGTGACAGAACACTGAGCCAATCACGGTGCAACTAGAGAACGTTGCCAACCCCTAAGCTCTGTATTTTTCGCTGGCTGCCCCACCACAACAGAAAGCACTGAGCTAGGCTGAAACGACTTCATTTTGGAGCTGCCTTACTCAAGAAAGCAAAGAGACCGTGTTTGTATGCGGCTTTATTAACTAAATGGTTATAATTTGTTTTACACTGTTTGCAAACTGATATGTGACATGTATTAATGCCAAAATAACATGCAAAACAGGCAACCCCCTCCCCCCAAAAATAGCCCCCTCCCCCAAAAATATTTTGCCCAGCAGGATGCTCTCAAATGTGCATCTGTAAAAGTTTGAAAATACGGGAGCCGTGGAGCAGTCAACAATGCGCAATATAGCTATAATCCTCTTGTCCAACAATGTTTTTTACTTGCCCCGGGAAGCAGACAAGCGTTAATGACTTGTGACCTTTGCACCCTATGGTTGGAAGGTCCTTGTTTGGAATCAGTGGTGTAGTGGTTCCTGGAGAAGTGAGTATACAAAATTTCACTAACGGCTCACTCGGGGAAGGAAAAGCTCCCTGTGTGAAAGAAATTCTATGAGCAAAGGTGGCATGTGCTCTGAATCACATTTTGGTATTTCAGTCAGGCCAACCCTAGCCCCAACTCTATCCCCAATAAATGATTTCCTAAAAACAAAAGGTTAAATTCATACACAGCTTTTTATAGGGTTATGGTTTCCACATGGTCATATTTCCATGTTACAGCACTTGTTTTCAGAAGACAGCTAATTAGCACAGGTAGTCCACTCTATCTGCCTCTCTGAACACGTATGTAAATGGAAGACAGACGCCAAAGGTGTTGTCACTGAAAAATACAGTGACCTGCAACTGTGTTAAAACAGTGTACAGTAAGTGTGTATTTGGCTTTTGTGAAAGTATTCAGACCCCTTGACTTTTTTCACATTTTGTTACGTTACAGCCTTATTCTAAAATGGATAAAATAAAAATCAGCAATCTATACACTACCCCATAATGACAAAGCGAAAATAGGTTTCAGATTTTTTTTAAATGTATTAATTGGAAATTTCAGATTTACATAAGTATTCAGACCCTTGCCATGAGACTCAAAATTGAACTCAGGTGCGTCCTGTTTCCATTGATCATCCTTGAGATGTTTTTACAACTTGATTGTAGTCCACCTGTGGTAAATTCAATTGATTGGACATGATTTGGAAAGGCACACACCTGTCTATATAAGGTCCTACAGTTGACAGTGCATGTCAGAGCAAAAACCAAGCCATGAGGTTGAAGGAATTGTCCGTAGAGACAGATCTGGGGAAGGGTACCAAAGAATATCTGCAGCATTGAATGTCCCCAAGAGCACAGTGGCCTCCATCATTCATAAATGGAAGAAGAGATTTCCTAGAGCTGGCCGCCCTGCAAAACTGAGCAATCGGGGGAGAAGGGCCTTGGTCAGGGAGGTGACCAAGACCCTGATGGTCACTCTGATAAGCTCCTCTGTGGAGATGGGAGAACCTTCTAGAAGGACAACCATCTCTGCAGCACTCCACCAATCAGGTCTTAATGGTAGAGTGACCAGACAGAAGCCACTACTCAGGAAAAGGCACATGACAGCCCATTGGAGTTTGCCAAAAGCCACCTAGACTCTGACCGTGACAAACAAGATTCTCTGGTTTGTTGAAACCAATAACTCTTTGGCCTGAATGCCAAGCTTCACGTCTGTCGTTACCAAAGTGTTAAACAAATCAAAATATAGTTTATTCAAAGAAGCCACCCTTTCCCTTGATGACAGCTTTGCACACTCTTGGCATTCTCTCAATCAGCTTCATGAGGTAGTCACCTGGAATGCATATAAATTAACAGGTGTGCCTTGTTAAAAGTTAATTTGTGGAATTTCTTTCCTCCTTAATGCGTTTGAGTCAATCAGTTGTGGTTTACAGAAGATAGCCCTATTTGGTACAAGACAAAGTCCATATTATGGCAAGAACAGATCAAACATATCTCAACATCAACTGTTCAGAGGAGACTGAGTGAATCAGGCTTTCATGGTCAAATTACCGTGAAGAAACCACCTCTGAAGGACACCAATAAGAAGAAGAGACTTGCTTGGGCAAGAAACACGAGCAATGGACCTTAGACCGGTGTAAATCTTTCAATTGGTCTGAGTCCAAATTTGAAACTTTTGGTTCCAACCACCGTGTTTTTGTTAGACGCAGAGTACAGTAGGCGAACGGATGATCTCCGCATGTGTGGTTCCCACCATGAAGAATGGAGGAGTGATTGTGTCAGGGTGCTCTGCAGATGACACTGTCTGTGATTTATTTAGAGTTTTAAGGCACACTTAACCAGCATTACTATTACAGCATTCTGTAGCGAAAAGCCATCCCATCTGGTTTTGGCTTAGTCGGACTGTCATTTTGATTTTCAACAAGACAATGACCCAAAATACACCGCCAGGCTGTGTAAGGGCTATTTGACCAAGGAGAGTGATGGAGTGCTGCATCAGATGACCTGTTCTCCACAATCACCCGACCTCAACCCAATTGAGATGGTTTGGCATGAGTTGGACCGCGGAGTGAAGGAAAAGCAACCAGCAAGTGCTCAGCATATATGGGATCTCCTTCCAGACTTTTGGAAAAGCATTCCAGGTGAAGCTGGTTGAGAGAATGCCAAGAGTGTGCAAAGCTGTCATCAAGGCAAAGGGTGGCTACTTTGAAGAATCTCAAATATAAAATATATTTTGATTTAACACTTTTTTGGGTTACTATGTGATTCCATATGTGTTATTTCATAGTTTTGATGGCTTCACTATTATTCTACAATGTAGAAAATAGTAGATGTAAAGAAAAAGCCTTGAACGAGTAGGTGTGTCCAAACGTTTTGACTAATACATTTACTTTACATTTAAGTCATTTAGCAGACGCTCTTATCCAGAGCGACTTACAAATTGGTGCATTCACCTTATGACATCCAGTGGAACAGCCACTTTACAATAGTGCATCTAAATCTTTTAAGGGGGGTGAGAAGGATTACTTTATCCTATCCTAGGTATTCCTTAAAGAGGTGGGGTTTCAGGTGTCTCCGGAAGGTGGTGATTGACTCCGCTGTCCTGGCGTCGTGAGGGAGTTTGTTCCACCATTGGGGGGCCAGAGCAGCGAACAGTTTTGACTGGGCTGAGCGGGAACTGTACTTCCTCAGTGGTAGGGAGGCGAGCAGGCCAGAGGTGGATGAACGCAGTGCCCTTGTTTGGGTGTAGGGCCTTATCAGAGCCTGGAGGTACTGAGGTGCCGTTCCCCTCACAGCTCCGTAGGCAAGCACCATGGTCTTGTAGCGGATGCGAGCTTCAACTGGAAGCCAGTGGAGAGAGCGGAGGAGCGGGGTGACGTGAGAGAACTTGGGAAGGTTGAACACCAGACGGGCTGCGGCGTTCTGGATGAGTTGTAGGGGTTTAATGGCACAGGCAGGGAGCCCAGCCAACAGCGAGTTGCAGTAATCCAGACGGGAGATGACAAGTGCCTGGATTAGGACCTGCGCCGCTTCCTGTGTGAGGCAGGGTCGTACTCTGCGGATGTTGTAGAGCATGAACCTACAGGAACGGGCCACCGCCTTGATGTTAGTTGAGAACGACAGGGTGTTGTCCAGGATCACGCCAAGGTTCTTAGCGCTCTGGGAGGAGGACACAATGGAGTTGTCAACCGTGATGGCGAGATCATGGAACGGGCAGTCCTTCCCCGGGAGGAAGAGCAGCTCCGTCTTGCCGAGGTTCAGCTTGAGGTGGTGATCCGTCATCCACACTGATATGTCTGCCAGACATGCAGAGATGCGATTCGCCACCTGGTCATCAGAAGGGGGAAAGGAGAAGATTAATTGTGTGTCGTCTGCATAGCAATGATAGGAGAGACCATGTGAGGTTATGACAGAGCCAAGTGACTTGGTGTATAGCGAGAATAGGAGAGGGCCTAGAACAGAGCCCTGGGGGACACCAGTGGTGAGAGCGCGTGGTGAGGAGACAGATTCTCGCCACGCCACCTGGTAGGAGCGACCTGTCAGGTAGGACGCAATCCAAGCGTGGGCCGCGCCGGAGATGCCCAACTCGGAGAGGGTGGAGAGGAGGATCTGATGGTTCACAGTATCGAAGGCAGCCGATAGGTCTAGAAGGATGAGAGCAGAGGAGAGAGAGTTAGCTTTAGCAGTGCGGAGCGCCTCCGTGATACAGAGAAGAGCAGTCTCAGTTGAATGACTAGTCTTGAAACCTGACTGATTTGGATCAAGAAGGTCATTCTGAGAGAGATAGCGGGAGAGCTGGCCAAGGACGGCACGTTCAAGAGTTTTGGAGAGAAAAGAAAGAAGGGATACTGGTCTGTAGTTGTTGACATCGGAGGGATCGAGTGTAGGTTTTTTCAGAAGGGGTGCAACTCTCGCTCTCTTGAAGACGGAAGGGACGTAGCCAGCGGTCAGGGATGAGTTGATGAGCGAGGTGAGGTAAGGGAGAAGGTCTCCGGAAATGGTCTGGAGAAGAGAGGAGGGGATAGGGTCGAGCGGGCAGGTTGTTGGGCGGCCGGCCGTCACAAGACGCGAGATTTCATCTGGAGAGAGAGGGGAGAAAGAGGTCAGAACACAGGGTAGGGCAGTGTGAGCAGAACCAGCGGTGTCGTTTGACTTAGCAAACGAGGATCGGATGTCGTCGACCTTCTTTTCAAAATGGTTGACGAAGTCATCTGCAGAGAGGGAGGAGGGGGGGGAGGGGAGGAGGATTCAGGAGGGAGGAGAAGGTGGCAAAGAGCTTCCTAGGGTTAGAGGGAGATGCTTGGAATTTAGAGTGGTAGAAAGTGGCTTTAGCAGCAGAGACAGAGGAGGAAAATGTAGAGAGGAGGGAGTGAAAGGATGCCAGGTCCGCAGGGAGGCGAGATTTCCTCCATTTCCGCTCGGCTGCCCGGAGCCCTGTTCTGTGAGCTCGCAATGAGTCGTCGAGCCACGGAGCGGGAGGGGAGGACCGAGCCGGCCTGGAGGATAGGGGACATAGAGAGTCAAAGGATGCAGAAAGGGAGGAGAGGAGGGTTGAGGAGGCAGAATCAGGAGATAGGTTGGAGAAGGTTTGAGCAGAGGGAAGGGATGGAAGAGGAGAGAGTAGCGGTGGAGAGAGAGCGAAGGTTGGGACGGCGCGATACCATCCGAGTAGGGGCAGTGTGGGAAGTGTTGGATGAGAGCGAGAGGGAAAAGGATACAAGGTAGTGGTCGGAGACTTGGAGGGGAGTTGCAATGAGGTTAGTGGAAGAACAGCATCTAGTAAAGATGAGGTCGAGCGTATTGCCTGCCTTGTGAGTAGGGGGGGAAGGTGAGAGGGTGAGGAGAGGAGTGGAAAGAAAGAGGCAGAGAGGAATGAGTCAAAGGTAGACGTGGGGAGGTTAAAGTCGCCCAGAACTGTGAGAGGTGAGCCGTCCTCAGGAAAGGAGCTTATCAAGGCATCAAGCTCATTGATGAACTCTCCGAGGGGACCTGGAGGGCGATAAATGATAAGGATGTTAAGCTTGAAAGGGCTGGTAACTGTGACAGCATGAAATTCAAAGGAGGCGATAGACAGATGGGTAAGGGGAGAAAGAGAGAATGACCACTTGGGAGAGATGAGGATCCCGGTGCCACCACCCCGCTGACCAGAAGCTCTCGGGGTGTGCGAGAACACGTGGGCGGACGAAGAGAGAGCAGTAGGAGTAGCAGTGTTATCTGTGGTGATCCATGTTTCCGTCAGTGCCAAGAAGTCGAGGGACTGGAGGGAGGCATAGGCTGAGATGAACTCTGCCTTGTTGGCCGCAGATCGGCAGTTCCAGAGGCTACCGGAGACCTGGAACTCCACGTGGGTCGTGCGCGCTGGGACCACCAGATTAGGGTGGTCGCGGCCACGCGGTGTGGAGCGTTTGTATGGTCTGTGCAGAGAGGAGAGAACAGGGATAGACAGACACATAGTTGACAGGCTACAGAAGAGGCTACGCTAATGCAAGGAGATTGGAATGACAAGTGGACTACACGTCTCGAATGATCAGAAAGTTAAGCTTACGTAGCAAGAATCTTATTGACTAAAATGATTAAAATGATACAGTACTGCTGAAGTAGGCTAGCTGGCAGTGGCTGCGTTGTTGACTTTGTAGGCTAGCTGGCAGTGGCTGCGTTGTTGACACTACACTAATCAAGTCGTTCCGTTGAGTGTAATAGTTTCTACAGTGCTGCTATTCGGGGGCTAGCTGGCTAGCTAGCAGTGTTGATTACGTTGCGTTAAAAGAACGACAATAGCTGGCTAGCTAACCTAGAAAATCGCTCTAGACTACACAATTATTTTGATACACAGACGGCTATGTAGCTAGCTCTGTAGCTAGCTACGATCAAACAAATCAAACCGTTGTGCTGTAATGAAATGAAATGAAAATGTGATACTACCTGTGGAGCGAAGCGGAATGCGACCGGGTTGTTGAGTGCGGAAGTTCTATTCAGTAGACGTTGGCTAGCTGTTGGCTAGCTAGCAGTGTCTCCTACGTTAAGGATGACAAATAGCTGGCTAGCTAACCTCGGTAAATTAAGATAATCACTCTAAGACTACACAATTATCTTGGATACGAAGACAGCAAAGACAACTATGTAGCTAGCTAACACTACACTAATCAAGTCATTCAGTTGAGTGTAATAGTTTCTACAGTGCTGCTATTCGGTAGACGGTGGACGTTTGCTAGCTGGCTAGCTGCTGGGCAGATAGCAGTGTAGACTACGTTAGGACGACGAAATACGAAGTTGCAATAGAAGTGCTGACTGTTTCACTTTGTTGTCCTCTTTCTTTTCCTTTTTCTTCTCTCCTTTTGTCCTTATTTTGTCTTCCTTTCTTCTGTTAACTAGATATTTTTTGTTATTCTTTGTAAGCTAGCTAGCTTCTTACTTATACTTTATGTAATTGTGATATTTTATTTTTTACATTTGCTAACATTTCCAAAAACCTGTTTTTGCTTTGTCATTGTGAGATATTGGGTATAGATTGATGAGAGGGGGAAAACAAAATCTGTTTTTAGAATAGGGCTGTGACTTAACACGTGGAAAAAGTCGAGGGGTCTGAATATTTTCCGAATGCACTGTATGTCCTCCACCATCAGCAACTGTAATTACATTTCTAGGGTAAAGGAGTTTAAATGAAATAGACTGAACAGAAATACTGCAATGTTACTCTTGTACTTGCATGCTGGGTGGGAGTAACACAGCCTTGGGATGGAAGTAACAGCTGGCGAGAAGTACACAATGTCTAATCTCCATGTTTCTGGTTTGTAATACAAACAAACAAATGTACAACAAATGTACTATCAGCCATAATTTCATGTTCGTGTCGATTTGAATAATCAATGCTATAGACTCAGAATATATGAAAATGAACCATGCGTCAACATCGCAATGTTGCCCAACTACAATATTCTGCCTTACAATATTAATCAGACTAAAGTGGATCACAATATAGTATTACAGCTATATTAACACTTTTTTTAATGGGAATGTAGTAGATGTTTTTCACCATTTTCAATTACTATGAATGCTTAGCCCTACCAATCAGGTGAGCTCTAGCTGTCCTTGTCATGCGCGCTCCTCGTGTCTTGACAGAATAAACAGATTTATTCTCTTTACGAACGGCAAACTCATGCTTATAACATTTCCACGGCTTGACATAAAGTAATTGACCCCCCCCCCCATAATCATGAAGATGTATATATTTGTGATAGCTCAAGTCGTTGTGAAAATAACCTCTTTCATCATTGTGTGGTTCAGTAATGAATGCAATGACCGAAGAGGACTATAGAACCACATACTGGCCGAACCTGGAGAAAGCCATTGACCACCTGCTAATACAAAACCCCATGGACCACATCTCCATTTCATATGAGCAGATTTACAGGTGAGACTCAAACAGTGTGACTGGGTTGATTTCTCACGTAGCTTTTGAAAGAAATGAACACGTGGAACTGCCGTACTCATGTTTGAGACCTTAGAGGGGAGCTATTGCAACTGGTCCGTTTTTAATAGTTTTCCTTTCCCTGTTTCAGCTGTGTGTACAAGTGTGTTTGTCAACAGCACTCTGAGCTACTGTACAAAGACTTGATTCTGAAGATTACTACCCATCTTCAACAAGTCTCTTCTGATCTTCAAGTAAGTGGAAACATAGAACCCGGGATCTATGTACCATACTGTACCAACAAGGTTTGCCATGGGAAAACAAAACAGGAAAGTGGGTAGTATCTCTTTTTTCACCCCCAAAAAGTGTATAATAACCTGATAAATTAACACTGATATTTTTTTTCCTATCTTTTATCAGATTAGTCCACCACGGAATTTAATAGAGAATTTCAACATTGCTCTAACTCGGTACACAGATGCTCTTCAATGCATAGTTCCCGTATTCATCTACATGGTATGTACCCATATAAGCTGCTCATCTCTTTGAGCCAGTTTCCCAGATACAAATTTAGCCTACCCCGTCAATGGTCAGAGCAGACCTTAATCATATACTCCTTTCACACACGCATGTTTTTCTTCCTAATTTCTAAGAATAAGTTCTACATTGAAACGAAGCTAAACCGAGACCTGCGAGAAGATCTCATGAAGCTTTTTACCGATCATGTTGCAGAAAAACATGTAGACACATTAATACGTGAGTACAGTGGACTGGCGAACTGACACCATGCCGTGCACTCCAAAGCCAAAACTATTTAGCTTATGACTCATACTTAAAATTGTGTTGTTGTTAATTATCTTTTCTTTTTCTTTCTCTGTTTTTCCTTTTAGCTCTTCTCCTCGAAGCCCATTCCATGCCGTTTCAAGTCAGACCTTCAACAATGGCCAGTGTGGTCAAAGGCTTGTATACTCTTTGGCCCGGTGAGCGCTTTCTGTCGTTTTCAAATGCTACAACACATGCTGCTAACAAAATAGTTACATCCACTTGTAAAATGACGTTTAACTACTGTAACTGTCGTGCACGATTGTAGAAATATGCCTTTAAGCACTATTTGTGGAAATATGCCTTTAAGCACTATTTGTGGGTCTCTCACAATGACTATTGGTTACCTGTTTCAGATTGGGCACATTTAGCCCCAGCTGTCTTCTCTGGATTCATTCCTCAAATCAACCCCCCAACAGTGGAATCCCAGCTCTCTGACTATGCTGCTCGTGACCAGAAACTACAAATGGAGCTATCTCTGAATGGTTTTCCAAGGTGAGTGTTATAAGTCAGAGTTTAGCAAAAAAAAAAGAATGTACTTCCCGCCAGGGTTGTGTTCATTAGGAAAACATTTTGCAACAGAAAACAAAAATGAGGCCTCCCGGGTGCCGCAGTGGTTAAGGGCACTGTACTGCAGCGCCGGCTGTGCCACCAGAGACTCCGGGTTTGCGCCCAGGCTCTGTCGTAACCGACTGCAACCGGGACGTCCGTGGGGCGACGCACAATTGGCCTAGCGTCGTCCGGGTTAGGGAGGGGTTGGCCGGTAGGGATATCCTTGTCCCATCGCGCACCAGCGACTCCTGTGGCGGGCTGGGCACAGTGCGCGCTAACCAAGATTGCCAGGTGCACGGTGTTTCCTCCGACACATTGGTGCGGCTGGCTTCCGGGTTGGATGCGTGCTGTGTTAAGAAGTAGTGCGGCTTGGCTGGGTTGTGTATCGGAGGACGCATGACTTTCAACCTTTGTCTCTCCCGAGCCCGTACGGGAGTTGTAGCGATGAGACAAGATGGTAGCTACTAAACAATTGGATACCACGAAATTGGGGAGAAAAAGGGGTAAAATTAAAGAAAAAAGAAAACAAGCATTTCTTATTAAACAAGTTCAGATGGTACATCCCCATTTCGGACCATTTTCTTCGGTTGTGCCCCAAATGAACACAGCCCTGGTTTTTGATTAAGCTTTCTTTTTGTTTTGCAGAGGTGACCAGTCTCGCAAGAGAGCCAGCGAGGAGTCTGCATAGAATAAGGATGATGCATCCATTGCTTGCTATTGACTTTAAAAATGTAACCTTATTTGCATCATAATTCATAATCAGACGTATTGAAAAAAATATGTACACAAATATGAGTAACTGGTTGATTTTTTTTTAATGCAGATGCTCTGACCGTCAGCGACCTGGCTCAACCCAAATTGACAAAACACTGTGAATGACGAAGATTCTCTGATGCTGAGTGGGTGAGCGTCAGCCAAGCTTCATTTTTGACCCACGTGAGTTGTAGTGGACACTGTTTCTTTGCCTCCTCTGAAAAGCACAGTGAATTAATGATGGTGCACCATTGTTCTTTCAGTTTTTGATGATAAATTCATCTTTATTGTTAAGATACTACGAGGTTTACTGGGTTTGTTCTTATTTTTCCATTAAAGTGTGCCTTCTGCTCTGCTTTGTTGGGATATTCAAGTTGCCTAACAGATGCCATTTTAGGCTCCCGAGTGGCGCAGCGGTATAAAGCACTGCATCTCAGTGCTAGAGGCATCACTACAGACCTGGTTTGATTCCAGGCTGTGTCACAACCGGCCGCGATTGGGAGTCCCATAGGGCGCCGCACAATTGGCCCAGCGTCGTCCGGGTTAGGGCTTGGCCGTCATTGTAAATAAGAATATTTTCTTAACTGACTTGCCAAGTTAAATAAATACAATAAAAAAACAGGTGGATGGGCATGAATCCCAGTTTGACCACATATTGTATACTGTGTCAATCATGGGTCGTGTTCATTAGGGCATGCGGCAAAAAAAAAAATGGACAGATATATTTTACAATGGAAAACAAAAAGGCTTGTTTCTGATTGGACAAATCTGGGTAGTCCCTCCCTTTTCCATTCTTTTTTTAAACTAATGAACATGGCCCTGATCTCTAACCGGGACCACCCGCATCTCCTGTTGGTCTTATTGAGTAACTGACAGTCTGCTGCTATTCCTCATTTGTTGTTGTGTAGAACACTTGATTCCTGTCTCTTGTTTAACTAATATTGTGTCCCTTTTTGTATCAGTCAGGTCAGTCTTGATTCTCCTCAGTGATTTTTAAGATAAAGGGGCTTGTCTTTGTAATCTCGGCACACATTTAAAATGTCTATCATGGCAACTTTAAACCAATCCACCTCTCAAGTCTTGTTTATCTGGGATTTACAGAATAAAATCTGTCCGGCATAACAGTATTTCTTTCTCAATGGGTACAAAAAGCAGCAAAGCATGTTCCTTTACATTTTGAGTAAAGTTTAGGTTATAACTGTGAAAAGGTTGTGTAGATCATTTTTTTAAAGGATTACATTTCGCTTTTATTGAGTTGCTGTCTAACCAAATCATATTTGCCAAGCACGCTAAAGATGATTCACAATGTTTTTATTCCCTGTTATTAAAAGTTGCATTGCGACTCCAGAAATGATGGCGTCAGTCTCCCCATGTTGCTGCTGTTGCTGCATTAGGCTGTGCATTATATCAAGTCACTGAGCCAATTGATTACAATCAAATTTTGAAAAATGTTGTGAATTTGGTTACAGTGATGATGTCAAATAATGTACAGTAGATGGATGTTGAATAATCCTGCTGTTCTCTCAAGTTGCCCAGATGATGATCAATTTGACCTTCCTTTGTTACATGTTTATGTTGAGTGAAAGTATTTGATTTACAGCTCTTTGCACTGTTTTAAGTGTAATGTGATGCTCGAGCTTGGTTGTGATTGTTTTCCTGTGAGGATGTTGGAGATGACTCACTCATTGTCTTATGTACAGTTTTACTTTCAATAAACACATCTTGAAAATTATGTATATTATCACCTGTGGAATCACTGGGATCTTGTGGGCGGAGTAATGATGGACTAAATATACACCAGGCAGAGTTTCTCCTAAGTTAATTAGTACTGTGAATAAAGGTTCAAATAATTAAATGGAGAACGGAGAAAATCAACACAGGATACTCAGATGCGTGAAATTATGGCATTCATTAAGTTGTAATTACTGTCTTTAAGCATTGTTTAAGAGCGAGTACTGAAAGGCATATTGCTGGACCTCTTCTCTGATACGTTATCTTTGTAGCAGGCCAATTATATATATTTTTTTCATTTCATGCCCGAGTTGAATGATGCAGTATAGATACACTGAGTATATGAAACATTAGGAGCACTTGCTCTTTCAATGATATGCACTGACCAGGTGAATCCACGTGAACACTATGATCCCTTATTAAATCCACAGGTTAAAGAAGGACTTATAAGCCTTGAGACATGGATTGTGTGTGTGTGCCAGACAAAACACTTAAGTGCTGTAACGTCGTTCTTCGTTTGTCGAAAGAGAGTCGGACCGAAATGCAGCGTGGTGGTTACTCATGACTAATGGAAAAAGTGACACATGAAATAACTATACAAAACAACAAACGGAACGTGAAACCTAATTACAGCCTATGTGGTGAAACTACACAGAGACAGGAACAATCACGAAATACACAGTGAAACCCCGGCTACCCATCAGAGACAACAAGAATCACCTGACTCTGAGAACCGCCTCAGGCAGCCAAGCCTATACTAGACACACCCCTAATCAACCACAATCCCAATGCCTACAGAAACCCCAATACGACAATACAATAAACCCATGTCACACCCTGGCCTGAACAAATAATTAAAGAAAACACAAAATACTAAGACCAAGGTGTGACAAGTGCCTTTGAACGGGTTATGGTAGTAGTTGCCAGATGCACCAGTTTGAGTGTGTCAAGAACTGCTACGCTGCTGGGTTTTCCCCACAACATTTTCCCATGTGTGTCAAAAGCATTTGAGTCGATATGGGCCAGCATCCCTGTGGAATGCTTTCGACACCTTGTAAAGACCTTTCCCTGACAAATTGATGCTGTTCTGAGGGCAAAAGGGGGTGCAACTCAGGAAGGGGTTTCAAATGTTTTGTAAACTCTTGTGTATATAATCATTAGGAAGTCATAGTCAAGATATCAATGTTCATGAGATCAAATATAGAGTGGTGGGGCTCTATGGTAATGCCCGTTCAACTAGTTCACCAAGAGCACACACTTTGTTGTTAATAAACACCAGTAACCTGCCGGTTAACATTAGTGTGTCCGGAGGCTCAACAAGGAGCTTCTAATTCGGTGGAGTGGCTGTGCTTTGACAGACTACTGTATGTGCTGCCGGAGGAGGGATCCCTTTCCAGAACGCCTCCACTGGCCAATGAGCTTAGACGCCACCCAGACACATGGTCCGGGCCACCCCGAAATAACCTGCGACTAGTGCACTCACAAATGTTATTACTTTTACTGGTGACAGGTTGCCCTAGCTACTCGCCTCCACATGTCCCAGTAAACTCCAAGGTTAACTCTGTTCAAGTAATTGGGAAGCCGGCCGGGGAAGCTGCCTCTTGTGTTCACATTTTCCCAGGTGGCCACCACCAACGGAAGACCAGAATCGCCTCTCTTTGAGCAAAGGTGTGCTCCGAGGATTACCACAAGCTCCCGCTGGGGTTTATTTGAAGGTAAAACACCCAACCCCTGTTACCTGTCGTTCATAAGTGTCCTATTGACTGTCGTTTGGGTTCATACATCATCCACCAATGAATTGGTGTACAGTAAACTCTCAGCAGGTTTCACATAGACCCACTTCATTGGGCAAGCATGGGCTTAAGGCTTATATTATTTATTTTGAAGTGACTTACGTTTGAATAGTTCTACCATGAACCTGGGTGGGTATTGTTGCTTTTTCTCAGTGTTCAGTGCCTCCCTCATAAACTCAAACAAAATTATTTGGTTGTGTGATTAGATTTTTTTGGTAAGTGATCAAATACTGTTTGAGTGCACAGAAGATGAGGATAACTGTTTTTTTTCTTCAATTTGTTCATGTAAACTGAGCCCTTACTATAATTAGATATGACTGGGGGGGCTTGGAGGCTGTTTGCAAAGGATTCATGTACACAACAGCTGTGGCTGCAAGTCTGTTGGAAGGGGCATTGCTGCCTCTCTTAATTGCGCAGATTTGAGTGTCAGTAGCATCTGTGTACCCTATCCCGTTTCTGGATTCAATAACTACTTGGAGCTAGTGTCAAAAAGCTTTTTAAAGGCTGGGCATGAAGGAAAATTATGTCTTAAATGCACCGAAAACAGCTATGCTTATCCAAGTTGGGTGAGATCCAATGTCCATGCATGAAACTAATCTCTGTCTGGGGCCACAAGAGGTTTAAGGTGTTTTGAAATGAAAATAGTATTTTAATAGGTATCAAATGGTTTAGCACTGGGTTGAAACATGTTGGCATGCTTTTATTATTATTCAAATGGGTGTGATTACTCTAGACTCGAGTCTAGTGTTTTTTCCTTCTGCTAATGAATAACGAAACAAGATATTTTGTATGTTATTGAAACAATTAGTCATATTGACCAATTACACTCCCTAGTCAGGTTTGTAGCTGTGCCCTAACTCCAAGCCATGTGGCTGCTTGCTGATTTTGTGTTAGAATTATGACCCCCACGAATGTTTAAGCCTGGCAAACCGATTCCAAAGAATGACACTGTATGTCAACAGTTTTTGTGGGGGTGGCATTTGTGCATGGGGTACTGTGAATTTCCATTGCAATTGAAAGAGAAAGGTAGTACTGCAGAAGCGCATCCTAAAATAGGAATGTTTTATGACCAACGAGTGGAATACACATTGTTAATCTTATTGAGATTACTTCCAAAGTATTCTGTGATTTTACCAACATTTCATTTGTTCTGTCAAATATTGAGTTCATGGGAGAAGCATTGACTGAACTTATTTAAATTATACTGTTTCACGAGGGGAATACAAATATACACTGATACACTAAAATAAACCGTTTAAACCCTTTTATTCCCCCACAGCATGCAAGAGAACAGCGTGGACCAGCCTACATCATTATCTCAGCTCTTGAGAGAGAACTACTTGGCCGAAGCACGAGCACACCAGAGACACAGCGAGATGAGTCGTTCCGACTCCTCCTCACGGCGCCTGGTCTACGGGCCCCTCAAAGGCAAGATGGCGGACTCTGCGGGGCTGGACGAGCTGCAACACCAGCTCCCAGACCTCTCAGCCTTCCTGAGTCAGGAAGAACTGGATAAGAGTGTTAACCTAGCCTGTCAGGCTATCGGACCCGAGGCCCGCGAAGAGAGGTCAGATGTCAAGGCCTCCCCCTCTGCCACCTCCGACACTCCCGACACCCAGCCTGATCCGGAATTAAAAGAACCCCTACCAACACACCCGGAATTCTTGCCAGAGAGACGGCCATACCCACCTCTGTCCCTCCAGGACAATGTTATAAGGACAGACGAACAGATATATCAGCCGTCCCAACCGTCCATCCAGGACAACTCGATGAGGACAGACAGACAGTCGTTCCCACCGTCCATCATCCAAGATATTGCAGTGAAGGACAACCGGGAGGACATTAAGAGACCAGGGGCTGGGGGGAGGAACACCCCGGCATTCGGCCTGGAGAACCAGTCCAAGAAGGAGTTCCTCAACAAGGCAGCAGACTTCATCGAGGAGCTCTCCTCTCTGTTCAAGGCAAACAGCTCCAAAAGGATACGGCCCCGATCGTGCAAAGCTCATAGGAGCAGAGCCAACAAGGGCCAAGCCGATGGGAGCATTTACTCCCTGAACGCAGACGACAGGGAACGGCCCATTCTTCTCCAAGACTTCGAAATGGAGATGGAGAGGCCTGCTAATCCCTTCTGCATTCAGCCGCCAGAGGTCCAAGGTTTGGACATGGACCCGGGTTATGGGCACGCTGACTTCCCCATGCAGGACTGCAGGACTACTGAGGAGCAGTATGATGACTCTGAGGTGCTGGAGGCGGATGAAGTGGATGAGGCTGAGAGCCCTGCCCTGGTGGAGATCACCCCTGGAGTGTACACAGCCGACCCCATCTGTGAGCCCCCTCACTTCATCCAGAAACTGAAAAGCAGGGAGGTGTCGGAGGGCAGCAAGGTCCAACTGGACTGCATTGTTCAAGGACTCCCCATGCCCGAAGTCCGGTAAGGCGAAACCAAACGTTCAAACTCAACTACAATGTTAGTGTTTTTGTAGCCATAGATGCATATCTTCATTTAAAGGATATCGTCACATTTTTTTTTTTACAAAGTAGTCTTATAGGGCAAGGAGAAACTTTCACCCACAGTTCAAATAGCCATTTCTAAGTTTAACTAGCTTTACAGTGGCTAAAGTTAGCAGTGGCTTTTGTAACAAATCTGAACAGTTGATGAAACTTTATCCCATCCCCATAGACTACTTTCAGGTGAAATGGAAAAATATAGACTAGTAATAAAAAATAAAATGTACTGTAAACTCGGGTAGTACTTTGATAGTAGTACACAAGGTTGTACACAAGGTGGTAGTACACACGTTTTATTGTGATTTACTAGCTAGCTGATTTGAATGCCCCATGCTTTCCCCGGGAGGTGGAGCTGCTCTTGCATTCTCTCTGAAACTATTCTAAATTTGCCTCATTGAAATGTAATACCATGAGAAGTCAGCCGGTGAGTCAGTGTGGTCAGCAAGCACATATGAGCCTTAAAACAGGCGATTACTCACCACATAGCAGAATCTGAGTACAAATGCGTTATTTTCCTGTTGAAGACATAATCTAAATGGACATATGAAAGAAGTACAGGAATCGAGGGTGAGTGAGCAATATGATGTAAAGTGGCCCAATTTTGATATTCAGAATGTTGTTGACATTGTCAGATACGAACACTCCAGTATTTTTGCTGGAGTACTTATTCAACACATTTTGAAATATATATTGATTTTGTTTCAAAGAAAAGAAGGACAATAAGAAAAGCACTTCTTATAGGTATTTTGTCAATTGTAAACTGACAAGCAAACAGTCATATTTGCTTGTTTGGGCTTGAATTTGAATGCAAATATTCAAATATGCCTCCTCACTGGGCACACACTGGTTGAATCACAATTTCAATTTCATGGTTGAATTGACGACTGCTGATCAGGACATCCATGACCCTGAGCTAGTATTTACAGTATACACTCAACTTAAAAATGCAAATTTCTCTAACTCTTCCGGACGCCCTGTTTATAGGTGCCCCTGTTTGTGTATTTTGTTTTATGTCTGGAACATTTGATCATGCCGGTGTGTGTACGCAGCATTCTAAATGCCAATGGGTTTTATCAGCACATAACAATGCTCTTAAATATCTGAACACGGATTGTGGCCTATTTGCCAAGATATAACAGAAGAGTGATTCCTGCATTATGGACATTACATTTGCATGCAAAATCACAATTTGAATGTCTCACAGAATGGACAAAACAAAATGTAAATGTGTGTGTCTATGGAACCCTTTGGTGGGAGTAAATTTCCCCAGAAAACAGACTTCTAAGTGTTGGCATGTTGTAGAAATGAAGCAAAGAAGGAAGCATCATCGATGTTACATGAAACGGGCAAGCTTTTTGGTGAGACTGAACATATAAGCCAAAGTCTGAATTTGTAAGTCTTCGGTCAAAACATGGATAGCCATGTCGAAGGAAAAGTTTGGCTGAACACAAAAACAAAAATGTGGAAAATGTGGTTATTTCCATTATTACTTTACAGAGGAAAGAAAACGACTGTTATGGATCTTACACCCTCCGTTATGGATGTTACAGAGTCTGAAATAGACATTCAAATCTTAAATGTTTATTGATCAAAATCTAACATTACACATTTGTTGTCATTTGGAATGTTCTTAAAAGGTCAGCAGAAGGCATAGTGCCTTAGGATTACACAATTACAGGTGGCCTGACAGCAGGTAGCCGAGTGGTTAAGAGCATTGTGCCAGTAACCAAAATGTTGCTGATTTGAATCCTCCAGCCGACTAGGTGAAACAACTGTCTGTGCCCTTGTGCAAGGCACTTAACCCCAGTTGGTCTGATAAGAGCATCTGCCGAATGACTAAAATGTAAAAATGTAGCCTGCATAGTATACAAGTCCAGTCAACACACCCTGACTGGTAAAACATGTTTTATCTTATATATACACTACAGTTCAAAAGTTTGGGGCCACTTAGAAATATCCTTGTTTATGAAAGAAAAGCACATATTTTGTCCATTAAAAGAACATAAAATTGATCAGAAATACAGTGTAGACATTGCTAATGTTGTAAATGACTATTGTAGCTGGAAACAGCAGATTTCTTTATGGAATATCTGTATAGGCATACAGAGGTCCATTATCAGCAACCATCATTCCTGTGTTCCAATGGCACGTTGTGTTAGCTAATCCAAGTTTATAATTTTAAAAGGCTGATTGATCATTAGAAAACCCTTTTGCAAATATGTTAGCACAGCTGAAAACTGTTGTTCTGATTAAAGAAGCAATAAAACTGTCCTTCTTTAGTCTAGTTGAGTTTCTGGAGCATCAGTATTTGTGGGTTTGATTACAGGCTCAAAATGGCCAGAAACAAAGAACTTTCTTCTGAAACTCGTCAGTCTATTCTCGTTCTGAGAAATTAAGGCTATTCCAAGCGAGAAATGGCCAAGAAACTGAAGATCTCGTACAACGCTGTGTACTATTCCCTTCACAGAACAACGCAAACTGTCTCTAACCAGAATAGAAAGTGGAGTGGGAGACCCCGGTGCACAACTAAGCATGAGGACAAGTACATTAGAGTGTCTAGTCGTCAAATGGCAGCTTCACTAAATAGTAACCGCAAACACCAGTCTCAACGTCAACAGGATGCTGAGTGTCTGCTGAGAACAGACATGTAAAAGAAGTGTCTATGGAATAAAATGTGTAGTTACAAATATTTCTGCCCTGGGTTCTTGTATACCTTACGACCCAATCGTTGGGCTTCCCAAGAGGAATCGGCAGCGAAAAAGAGGCAGAAGAGCTGGCATCTTTGTGAGACTAGGGCAAAAGGGAAAACCTTCCACCACTTCCCTCCATTCTATTGGCCAGTCACTCGATAATAAGATGGATGACCTCCGATCACAAATTTGCTATCAACTCTTGTAACTGCAATATTCTCAGTTTTTCTGAGAGATACCCCCAATGACTATCCAACTCGATGGATTCTCCATTCGCTGAGCAGACAGGACAATGGATTCGGGGAAATCCAGAGAGGGAAGGGTAAGTTTCTTCATCAACAACAGCAAATGGTGTGCAAACTATAGCGCAGTGGAAGTCTCAACCTATTATTCACCTGTCTTGGAATACACTATGGTCAAATACCGACCCTTCTACCTCCCGATAGTTTTCATCTGTTATCATGACTGCTGTATATATTCCACCTCAGGACAACAACAAGATGGCACTTAACAAACTGTACGAAGCTATAAACAAGCAGGAACCAAGCACCCGGAGGCTGCTTTTCTTGATGCCGCTGATTTTCATTCTGCGTCACTAAAACACGTGATGCCCACAAGTAAGCATACAAGGCCTCCCTCGTCCCCCTTCAGCAAATCAGATCATGACTCAATACCCCTGCTTCCTGTTTTCAAACATAAGCTCAAACAGGAAGTATCTGTGACACGCTCCATAGAGAAATGGTCCACCAAAGCGGAGACTAAGCTGCAGGACTGCTTTGCTAGTGCTGACTGGAATATGTTCCAGGACTCCGCCAATAGCATCAACGAGCTAACCATCTCCATCACTGGCTTCATCAGGAAATGGATCAACACAGAGGTACTGACTAACTAAAGGACAGAGCTACCGCACACAGGCCTATCGCAGCAAACCCAGAGTCAACGGTTGAGAACACAAACGCATACAAGAAGTCCTGCTACGACCTCTGCAGAATCCCCATACAGGCAAAAGGACAATATAGGAACAAGGTGGAATCCTATTACACTGACTCCGACGATCAAAGCATGTGGTAGGGGCTACAGTCCATTACGGATTACAAAGGAAGACCTAGCCCTGATCTGCCCAATGATGCTTCCTCTACCTAACGAATTCAATGCATTTTATGCACGCTTCGACAAAACAAAACTGAGCCATGCATGAGGCCCCCTCCTTGTCCCAGAGGACTGGGGGATCTCGCTCTCCGACTTGAGTAAGGCTTTTAATCTGGTCAACACTCGCAAGGCCACAGTGCCGAACCGTATTCCAGGTCGCGTTCTCAGAGCATGCGCCGACCCACTGGCAGGCATCTTCACAGTAATTTTCAACCTCTCCTTGTCCCAGTCTGTAATCCCCACATCTCAAGCTGACCACCATCATTCATGTTCCGAAGAAGTCTAAGGCTATCTGCCACAATGACTACCGCCCTGTAGCACTCACATCTGTTATTATTCAAGGAGTGTGACACTAGCCTGGATGCTTATAAGAAATTCCACTACAAACTCAGATGAGCCATCAAACAGGCAAAGCATCAATACAGGACCAAGATCGAATCCTACTATGCTGGCTCTGATGCTCGACAGATGTAGCAGGGCTTAAAAACTAGCACGGATTACAAAGGGAAAACAGACAAGATAAATGCCTTCAATGCTGATTTCGAGGCAAGCATCACTGAACCATGCATGAGAGCACCAGCTGTTCTGCACAACTGTGTGATCTCGCTCAAGAACCCCGTGCCAACGTAACCTGCCTGAATTACTATTGCACCTTAGCACTCACATATATAGCCATGAAATGCTTTGAAAGGCTGGTCGTGGCTCAAATCAACACGATCATCCTGGACACACTGGACCCACTCCAGTTCGTCTACCGCCCCAACAGATCCACAGACGACGCAATCGCTATTGCACTCCACACTGCCCCCCACCCACCTGGACAAAAGGAATACTTATGTAAGAATGCTGTTCATTGACTACAGTGCATCATTTAACAACATAGCCCCCTCCAAGATCTTCACCAAGCTCAGGACCCTGGGACTGAACACCTCCCTCTGCACCTGGATCCAGGACTTCCTGAAGGGCCGCCCCCAGGTAGTGAGGGTAGACACATCGGCCACACTGACCATCAACACCGGGGCCCCTCAAGGTGCGTGCTTAGTCCCTGTACTCCTGTTCACCCACGACTGCGTGGCCACGCAGAACTCTGACACCATCATCAAGTTTGCTGACGACACGGCTGTGGTGGGACTGATCACCAACAATGATGAGGCGTTGGTGATCAGTCCCACCACAGTCGTGGAGGCCAGGTCATCTGATGCAGCCCTTCATCACTCTCCTTCTAGGTCAAATAACCCTTATACAGCCTGAAGGTGTGTTGGGTCTTTATCCTGTTGAAAAGCAAATGATAGTCCCACTAAGCGCAAATCAGGTGGGATGGCGTATCTCTGCTGAATGCTGTGGTAGCCATACTGGTTAAGTGTGCCTTGAATTCTAAATAAATCATAGACAGTGTCACCAGCAAAGCACCCCCACACAAACACACCTCCTCCTCCATGCTTCACGGTGGGAACCACACATGCAGAGATCATTTTTTCACCTACTGCGTTTTACAAAGACGCGATGGCTGGAACCAAAAAATTCACATTTGGACTCATCAGACCAATGGACAGATTTCCACCGGTCTAATGTCCATTGCTTGTGTTTCTTGGCCCAAGCAAGTCTCTTCTTCTTATTAGTGTCCTTTAGTAGTGGTTTCTTTGCAGCGATTCAACCGTAAAGGCCTAATTCACATAGTCTCCTCTGAAAAGTTGATGTTGAGATGGATCTCTTACTTGAACTCTGTAAAGCATTTATTTGGGCTGCAATTTCTGAGGCTGGTAATTGTAATGAACTTATTCTCTGCAGCAGAAGTAACTCTGGGTCTTCCTTTCCTGTGGCAGTCCTCATGATAGCCTGTTACATCATAGCGCTTGATGGGTTTTGAGACTGCACTTGAAGAAACTTTGAAAGTTCTTGAAATGTTCTGTATTGATTGACCTTCATGTCTTAAAGTAAGGATGGACTGTCGTTTCTCTGCTTATTTGAGCTGTTCTTGCCATAATATTGACTTTGTCTTTTACCAAATAGGGTTATCTTCTGTATACCAACAATACCTTGTCACAACACAACTGATTGGCTCAAAAACATTAAGAAGGAAAGAAATTGCACATATTAACTTTGAACAAGGCACACCTGTTAATTGAAATGCAATCCAGATGACTACCTCATGAAGCTGGTTGAGAGAATGCCAAGAGTGCGTAAAGCTGCCATCAAGGCAAAGCGTGGCTACTTTGAAGAATCTCACATTTAAAATATATTTTGATTTGTTTATAACACTTTTTTGGTTACTACAGTACACCATATGTGTTATTTCATAGTTTTGATGTCTTCACTATTATTCTACAATGTAGAAAATAGTAAAAAATAAGGAAAAACCCTGAAATTAGTAGGTGTGCCCAAACTTTTGACTTGTACTGTATGTATCACCATTAGTATTTTACCATAAGTATTTATATATTCCTGCTACCTGTAATTGTTCAGCCCTGTTTATATGTATATTCTACTACCGGTCGGTCACTTTTTATGTATAAACCTTCTTCAACCACTCCAGTACCACTGCACATTGAATAGGGTACTGGCACTGACCTGAATATACTTGCATTCTCATGTTTCTTCAACTTATGTTTTTTTAAATTCTATTTTGTCTATATTAATATTATCACTGCATTGTTGGGAAAGAATTTCACGGTACTGTTTTACACCTGGTGTATCCTGTGCACGTGGCAAATAAACTTTGCCGTCTATCAGTTGGTGTGTTAACTTGCGTTAGTTCTTGACGTCATGGTTATGTTCTCTCAGTATTAAGTGTGCTCGGTATCACCTTCTATGGTTTAGTAGCTCTGGTGTGTCAGGGAATAGTATTGTGTCTATTCTCAGTCTATGTTTAGTATTGTGTGTATACGATTGGGACACCCAGTCATAGTCGCCTTAACTTTGGGACTCTCTGTTGGGGGGTTGGGGGGTCTTTCCTCTCTAAGCTAGGGCCTGGAGGGAAAATAGCCTTGACAGGTGCAGCAGCCAGGCAGTCTACGCAGTCTTTGCCTTCTCCTCTGCTACTCATACTTTGAAATTAGAACCTTACTCATTAGAAATGACACGCTTTTCCAGTGATGTCCCCTACATTCAGTACCAGTCAAAAGTTTGGACAGACCTACTCATTCAAGGGTTTTTCTTTATTTGTACTATTTTCTACATGGTAGAATAATAGTGAAGACATGCACTATGAAATAACACATAAGGAATCATGTAGTAACCAAAAAAGTGTTAAACAAATCAGAATCTATTTTATATTCTTCAAAGTAGTGTTGTGGAAAAATTCTTACACAGGGACACTCGAAGTCAATCTTAAGTGAATCATTGTTTATTTTCACTGCCGCTGGAGAGATTTCAACCAACTCAATGCACCACAGTACACATGTCAATCAGGAGCTCCTCCTGAGCAGACCCAGCAGTTGTCTTTTATACGGCTATACACAGACAAGTTATATTTGCATGATTTAGTGAATTCACTTATTGATTAATTAATGAATTGATCAATACCTTTTTGTTTCATTCATGTGACCGACCAATAACAAGGCTTCTCCTCTCTAAGCTGAGACCTTGAAACTGAGATATCTTTAGTCTGTTCTGAAAACTGAACAGGCAGTTAACCCACTGTTCCTAGGCCGTCATTGAAAATAAGAATTTGTTCTTAACTGACTTGCCTAGTTAAATAAAGGTACAAATAAAATAAAAACACAGTCGTTCGTTCTCAAAACAAGGTCTGGGCGTACTGCCAAATTGCAGCTACTGATAGTGAGGATTTGTACAGTCAGCCACTTGCATAAACACAGAAATTGGTTTATAGAACAGCACATGAATAGAACACAGCAATTAGTTATAAAGAAAAGCACAAATGTTAAAATTCCCATTACAGTAACTACCCTTTGCCTTGATGACTGCTTTGCACACTCTTGGCATCCTCTCAACCAGTTTTACCTGGAATGCTTTTCCAACCGTCTTGAAAGAGTTCCCACATATGCTGAGCACTTGTTGGCTGCTTTTCCTTCACTCTGCAGTCCTTCTCATCCCAAATCATCTCAATTGGGTTAAGGTTGAGTGATCATTGGGGATTATCATTTGTTTTTCAACAGGACAATGACCCAAAACACACCTCCTGGCTGTTTAAGGGCTATTTAACCAAGGAGAGTGATGGAGTGCTGCATCAGATGACCTGGTTTCCACAACCACCCGACCTCAACCCAATTGAGATGGTTTGGGATGAGTCTCAAGAGGAGCTACTTTGAAAAACAGTGCTGAACATTGGGAGTCTACAGACAGATTAGTCTTCTCTTTATAGCAGTAGGCATTTGTACGTTTTTCCCTCGATTGTATTTTGAAATTTTAAAAAGGCAAACAGACAGCTACAAGCAACCATAGAAATATAATCCATAGATGGCAGTTCCGATTCCAAGTCAGGACTGGCAGCCATTGCTGGTGTACCCATGAGTTCAATAGTCAAATTGCCAGGGTAAGAGGTTCTAAAACCCTTCTATGGATTATGTATATGGCCACAAAGCAACAAGCTGTATATTTGGCACCCATGCTGGCCAAATTGCGGCCTTCCCAACTGTAGGCAACTGGTATCTGCTAAAATAAAATAAACACTTGAGTAAATGAGGGATACAAATAATATCATATACAGTGCCTTGCAAAAGTATTCATCCCCCTTGGCATTTTTCTTATTTTGTTGCATTTCAACCTGTAATTTAAATGGATTTTTATTTGGAATTCATGTAATGGACATACACAACATAGTCCAAATTAGTGTGGTGAATTGAAAAAAATAACTTGTTTTGAAGAAAAAAGAAAAAGAAAAGTGGTGCGTGCATGTTTTTTCACCCCCTTAATAAGATATAGTGCAACCAATTACCTTCAGAAGTCACATAATTAATTAAATAAAGTCACCTGTGTGTAATCTAATCTGTCACATGATCTCAGTATATATACACCTGTTCTGAAAGGCCCCAGAGTCGGCAGCACCACTAAGCAAGTGGCACCATCAAGCAAGTGGCACCATGAAGACCAATGAGCTCGCCAAACAGGTCAGGGACAAAGCTGTGGAGAAGTACAGATCAGGGCTGGGTTATGACAAAATATCAGAGACTTGGAACATCCAACGGAGCACCATTAAATCCATTATTACATTTTTTAAAGAATATGGCCCCACAACAAACCTGTCAAGAGGGGGCCGCCCACCAAAACTCATAGACGCAACAAAGAGACCGAGGAGGCAGAGGAGATTGGAGTATCTGTCCATAGGACCACTTTAAGCCAAGCACCCCACTGAGCTGGGCTTTATGGAAGAGTGGCCAGAAAAAAACAATTGCTTAAAGAAAAAAATAAGCAAACACGTTTGATGTTCGCCAAAAGGCATCTGGAAGACTACCCTAACATATGGAAGAAGGTACTCTGGTTAGATTAGACTAAAATGTAGCTTTTGTCCATCAAGGAAAACGCCATGTCTGAGGCAAACCCAACACCTTTCATCACCCCTAGAACTCCATGGGGATGTTTTACATTGGCAGGGACTGGGAAACTGGTCAAAATTGAAGGAATGATGGATGCCGCTAAATACAGGGAAATTCTTGAGGGAAACCTGTTTCAGTCTTCCAGAGATTTGAGACTGGGACGTGTCGTGGAAATTTCCTCTATTTACCAAATCATGAGAGCAAACCACACACAAGTCAGAGTTAGTTATCACAAAGTCCATCTTTAATTATATGAGCTCTATCACAACCCTGGGACTCTCGGATCAATTCAGTGTCTATCAATAAATTTTCTGAGAGTCCCTTCCACATTTCGACTGAGATCCTTTATAGCAAAGACACACACAGGATAAGACAGCATCGGCATAATTCATCGTTCAGCTTTGTCTCCTAAACCATGTACTTTTCTCAAACTCAGAACCATAAACAAATCCTCCATATCAACAGCCATATTACAAATCCATCCTATCTTGACAAGATCACAGACATTGTGGAGCCAAGAGATACACGCTTGACCTCTCCCCTCTCTCCGGCCCAAGCAACTTAGTCTTGACATAGAACAGATACTGCAACCCCGCCACAGTATTATACAAACATATGATGAATATAAAACATCTTACCTATGTTACCAACCAATTCTGATTATTCCCCAACAGACGGAGGTTCACCTTCCAGCAGGACAATGACCCTAAGAATACTGCTAAAGCAACACTTGAGTGGTTTAAGGGGAAACAATTAAATGTCTTAGAATGGCCTAGTCAAAGCCCAGACCTCAATCCAATTGAGAGTATGTAGTATGACTAAGATTGCTGTTCACCAGAAGAACCCATCCAACTTGAAGGAGCTGGAGCAGTTTTGCCTTGAAGAATGGGCAAAAATCCCAGTGGGTAGATGTGCCAAGCTTATAGAGACAAACCCCAAGAGACTTGCAGCTGTAATCACTGCAAAAGGTGATGTATTGTTGTGGCATGGTTTAGGTTCACTTGTAGAATTTATGCCAAGGTGCATTGAAGCTGTTCTGGCAGCTTGTGGTGGCCAAACACCCTTTTAAGAAACTGTGTCGGTGTTTCCTTTATTTTAATTTTATTTTATTTATCTAGGCAAGTCAGGGAAGAACAAATTCTTATTTACAATGATGGCCAAATCCTAACCCAGACGACGCTGGGCCAATTGTGCGCCGCTCTATGGGACTCCCAATCCCGGCCGGATGTGATACAGGGTGGAATGGAACCAGGGTCTGTAATGATGCCTCTAGTACTGAGATGCAGTGCCTTATGCTCTCTGGTATATTTTCAACATTGAGGGCGGGCTCCTGTGGTTGGATAAAAAATGAAATAAATAAATTAAACAATTATTCTTTCTTTTTTTCCCCTATTGGGCTCCCTATGGACTTGGGCCCAGCCCCTGACTCACACAATTGACTAGCCACATTTATTTATTTTGCAGTTTTTTTAAAATCAGTTACCCTATCAAGGCAGGACCCCCCAGTTACCCATGTGTGCACCCTACCTCCTCTCCTTCCCCCATCTAACGATTAGCAGAGCGACAGCAGCAGGTTGCCTACAGTCATTGAGAGCGGGCTCCTGAATACTCCTGTGGTTGGCTCTGGACCAGGATCACTTGCTCTTTTTGTACGTGCTCTGTTCCTCTTTCCCTCGATCCTGACTATTTTCCCAGCCCATGCCTCTGAAAAACATCCCCACAGCATGATACTGCCACCACCATGCTTCACCATAGGGATGGTGCCAGATTTCCTCCAGATGTGGCGCTTGGCATTCAGTTCAATCTTGGTTTCATCAGACCAGAGAATCTTGTTTCTCATGGTCTGAGTGTCCTTTAGGTGCCCTTTGGCAAACCCCAAGCGGGCTGTCAGGTGCCTTTTAATGAGGAGTGGCTTCTGTCTCACCAATCTACCATCAAGGCCTGATTGGTGGAGTGCTGCAAAGATGGTTGTCCTTCTGGAAAAATCTCCCATCTCTACAAAGGAACTCTGGAGCTTTGTCAGAGGGACCATCGGATTCTTGGTCACCTCCCTATCTAAGGCTCTTCTCCCCCGATTGCTCAGTTTAGCCAGGTGGCCAGCTCTAGGAAGAGTCTTGGTGGTTCCAAACTTCTTCCATTTAAAAATAATGGAGGCCACTGTGTTCTTGGGGACCTTCATTGCTGCAGAAATGTTTTTCTACCCTTCCCCAGATCTGTGCCTCGACACAATCCTGTCTAGGAGCTCTACGGACCATTCCTTCGACCTCATGGCTTAGTTTTTGCTCTGACATGCACTGTCAACTGTGGGGCCTATATATAGACAGATGTGTGCTTTTCCAAATCATGGGGCTCCCGAGTGGCGCAGTGGTCTAAGGCACTGCATCTCAGGGCTAGAGGCGTCGCTACAGAAACTGGTTCAAGTCCAGGCTGAATCACAACCGGCCGTGATTGGGAGTCCCATAGGGCGGCGCACAATTGGCCCAGCGTCGTCCAGGTTTACCTGGCAAGACGGCAGTGAGGTGGCCTCCTGTGGCTGTTCTTTAGTACAGATGGGTGTGTCTTCCTCACAAACAGACACAGCACAGACCACTGAATGTAAAGATGGAGCAGCCGGTTGATCTGCAGCCTTTTAGGTTTACAGGGGAAACAGGATACATTGTAACTAACCAGGTCACACTGGGCTATAATAATTTGTACAGTGTTGAAGTTATTCATACCCCATGGCTTATTCTACATTTGGTTGTGTTACAACCTGAATTCCAAATAGATTCAATTCTTTACACATAATGACAAAGTGAAAACATGTTTTACAAATGTTTGCAAATGTATTGAAAATGAAAGAAATAACTAATTTACTTAAGTATTCATCACACCCCTGAGTCAATACTAGAAGCACCTTTGGCAGCAATTACTGCGGTGATTCTTTCTGGGTAAGTCTGTAAGAGCTTTCCACACCCGCATTGTGCAACATTTTCCTATTATTATTTTCAAAACTCTTCAAGCTCTGTCAAATTGGTTGTTGATCATTGCCATGTTCAGGTCTTGCCATAGATTTTTAAGTAGATTTAAACCAAAACTGTAACTTGGCCAGTCAGGAACACTGGGGGCTCCTGAGTGGTGCAACGGTCTAAGGCACTGCATCTAGAGGCGCCACTACAGACTGGAGCCACTGGTTCGATTCCAGGCTGTGTCATAACCGGACAAAATTGGGAGTCCCATAGGGTGGCGCTTCCAGGTTAGGGTTTGGCCGCGTTAGGCCATCATTGTAAATAAGAATTTGTTCTTAACTGACTTGTCCTAGTTAAATAACGGTTAAAAATGTTTTTTTCTTCCCATTAATAGAATGTACCACAGGTGCTCCAATCAAATTGTAGAAACACCTCAAGGATGATCAAAGGAAACAGAATGCACCTGAGCTCAATTTTGAGTCTCATAGCAAAAGTTCTGAATACTTATGTAAATCTAATATTTCTGTTTTTTGTTTTTAATTGTAATTTTTAATACATTTGCAAAATTTCCCCAAAACATATTTTCGCTTTGTCATTATGCGGTATTGTGTACAGATTGATGAGGGAAACATGTATTTAATCAATTTTAGATTAAGGCTGTAACGTAACAAAATGTGGAAAAAGGGAAGGGGTCTGAATACTTTCCGAATGCACTGTATATTGGTCCTGACAATCTACACTGAACTAAAATATAAACGCAAACATGTATGGTGTTGGTCCCATATTTCATGAGCTGAAATAAATGATCCCAGAAATGTTCCATATGCACAAAAAGCTTAAATCTCTCAAATGTTGTGCATACATTTGTTACACCACTGTTAGTGAGCATTTCTCATTTGCCTAGATAATCCATCCACCTGACAGGTGTGGTATATCAAGAAGCTAATTAAACAGCGCATTACACAGGTGCACCTTGTACTGGGGACAGTAAAAGGCCACTCTAAAAATATGCAGTTTTGTCACACAACACAATGCCACAGATGTCTCAAGTTTTGAGGAAGCGTGCAGTTGGCATGCTGACTGCAGGAATGTCCACCAGCATTTTTGCCAGATAATTTAATGTTAATTTCTCTACCATAAACTGCCACCAATGTTGTTTTAGAGAATTTGGCAGTACGTCCAACCGGCCTCACAGACCATGTGTACGGCATCGTTTGGGCGAGCGGTTTGCTGATGTCAACATTGTGAACAGAATGCCCCATGGTGGCGGTGGGGTTATGGAATGGGCATCTGTGACCAACAGATGCATATCTGTATTCCCAGTCATGTGAAATCCATAGATTACGGCCTAATGAATTTATTTCAGTTGACTGATTTCCTCAGTAAAATCTTTGATATTGTTGCATGTTGTGTTTTTGTTCTGTATATATACCAAAATGTTTAAGATTTGAACATTTATTCACATGACTTGATTCTTGAAATGTGTAAAAAACAGTAACCTCATGTGTCCATAGACTAAATATAGTACGATACAGAAACATCTGTAGTTCACAAAAGATAATGAGTTGCATCATATATTTGACATATTTGGACTTAGTACTGGTCAAATACTCTAGCAATACTATATGCTTTTAAGCAATTTCATTCTGAAATGCGTTTCAATATACATATGCTGAAGTCATTTGAATGATTTTCTCAATTTCTTTCAAAATCCCAACCTAAACACTGGAAGTATGATAGATAATGACAATCTTAAAATGTCAATGTGGCCTGTGTAGGCACTTGTACTATGTTGGCACCGAATTTCTTACATTTAAACCAAAACATGTTTTTTTCTGTGGCACTGGCACACTTTGATATTATATTAAATATAGTACATGCACTTGAATTTAAATCATATCTCTGATCAAACGAGTGTCTTTATGATGTTTCCATTCTAGCAGGTCGAGGACTCCATTGATATCATACTGGAACTAATAGCCAGCTTCTACACCTAGCCTGAAAGACAACCTCAACCTCACTCTTGAACATCTCTAACGGAATATTGAAGTAAAAAAAAAAAGTGAAAGTAGTGAGACCTTTTCTATATCACATCTTTTGGTGGTATTCACACCCCTTTGACTTAAACATTTAAAAAGTGTGTTAATTGTTTGTTTTTTTTGTTCATACTGAAATAGATTATATTGCGTCACTGGCTTACACACAATACCCCATAATGTCTAAGTGGAATGAGGTTTTTAGGCATTTTTACAAATGAAAAGCTGAAATGTCTTGAGTCAATAAGTAGGTAACCCTTTTGTTATGGAAAGCCTAAATATGTTCAGGTGTAGAAATGCCACAGTCACAGTCAGGAACAGTAGCCAATTTGTCATCTTAAGAATTTTGCTCGTTTACAATTTACATCAATCCATATTTCCACTAAGTGCTCACTTGGCATTGTAGGGTGGTGTGGTTGCTTCTTGTTTTAAAGTGAAAGAGAGCTCACCAGAACTTTTTTCCCAAGATTGTGGCTACACTTACTGACAGTTGGCCTGACATACACACTGGGTCAAGACACTCACCACATACACTAATAAGTTATGACTGTCGGAGAGTTGCTAACACAGAAAAATTGTGAGTTTTCTTTCCAAATATAACATCAATTTATATTTTAAAGTTGAAACGGTTCGATTATTTTTGACTGATTATGCTCAATCACTAATGTGATGATGACACTAAAAGGAGCATATGCATTTTCTGGCTTTCCAGGTGGTTTTGTGAGGGGAAGGAGCTGGAGAACTGCCCTGACATTCAGATCATCAACAACAGCGAGTTGCACTCTCTGATCATTGCCGAGGCATTCGAGGAAGACACAGGGCGGTACTCTTGCTTTGCTTCCAACTTCTATGGCACAGACTCGACATCTGCAGAAATCTACATCGAAGGTGACCATTGAGTTTAGACCTTCAAGTCAAGTGACCCATCTAGAGTGCATCGTCACATAAAGATGTAACGCTGATGTAATTCATTTGTATCTCTTCTGGTTCAAATGTTTCATTTTAAATTAAAACATATTAATATAGACAATCATACTAAGATCATCCCTACTGTTGAGCTCTACATCACTCTCTTTTGTGTGTTTTACAGGTGCCTCCTCTACAGATTCGGAGGGGGAACAACATTTTGAGCATGTAGCACAGTGAGTACACTACTCTTCCTCTACTCAAAATAGAATTTGAAAGTGTTTAATTGCGGCAGTGAAAGCAAGATTCAAATACTTCAATTCTGCAATGTAAGAGGCCTCACTGTAGCACATAGAGTGCCTTCAGAAAGTATCCACACCCCTTGACTTTTTCCACATTTTGTTGTGTAACAGCTTGAATTTAAAATGGATTCAATTTAGATTTTTGTTGTAACTGGCCTAGACACACAATAGCCCACAATGTCAAAGGGAAATTGTGTTTTTCGAAATTATTACAAATTATTATTATTATTTATTTTTAGGGGTGGATCAGCTTGAATATTGCAAGTAGATTTTGGCTTCTATCAATGTTATTGTCTGCATGATCTAATACCCCATATATGTTTTTGAAAATATATTTTCCTTTATTACTTTCCCCTAACCCTACCACCCCCTAATGAGAGTACATCAATGGACAACAACACTTAGGCTTCTACTTCCAACTTATACAGACGATATACATTTTTACGGACACATTATATTTCACATTAGTTATATTTTGTTTGTTTTTAATCCCACCCTTCAGCTCCCCTCAACCCCTCCCACCTACAGTGCATTCGGGAAGTATTCAGACCCCTTCCCTTTTTCCACATTTTGTTACGTTACATCCTATTTCTAAAATGTATTTAAAAAAAACATGTCTTCATCATTCTACACACAATATTCCATAATGACAAAGCAAAAGCAGATTTTTAGACATTTTTGCAAATGTATTAAAAATTAAAAACAGAAATACTTTATTTACATAGGTATTCAGACCCTTTGCTATGAGACTCGAAATTGAGCTCAGGTGAATCCTGTTTCCATTGATCATCCTTGAGATGTTTTTACAACTTAATTGGAGTCCACCTGTGGTAAATTCAATTGATTGGACATGATTTGGAAAGGCACACACCTGTCTATATAAGGTCGCACTGTTGACAGTGCATGTCAGAGCAAAAACCATAAGGTCGAAGGAATTGTCCGTAGAGCTCCGAGACAGGATTGGGGAAGGGTACCAAAGGCACAGGTCTGGGGAAGGGTACCAAAAAATGTCTGCAGCATTGAAGGTCTGCAAGAACACAGTGGCCTCCATTCTTACATGAAAGAAGTTTGGAACTCTTCCTAGAGCTGACCACCTAGACGAACTGAGCAATCGGGGGAGAAAAGCCAAGAACCCGATGGTCACTCTTACTTTGATCTAGAGTTCCTCTGTGGAGATGGGAGAACAGTCCAGAAGGACAACCATCTCTGCAACACTCCACCAATCTGGCCTTTATGGTGGTGTGGCCAGACGGAAGCCACTCCTCAGTCAAAGGCACATGACATTATGCGTGGAGTTTGCCAAAAGGCACCTAAAGACTCTAAGACCAACAATATTCTCTGGTCTGATGAAACCAAGATTGAACTCTTTGGCCTGAATGCCAAGTGTTACATCTGGAGGAAACCTGGCACCATCCCTATGGTGACTCATGGTGGTGGCAGCATCAAACTGTGAGGATGTTTTTCAGCGGCAGGGTCTGGAGAGACCTGAAAATATTTGTGCAGCAATGCTCCCCATCCAACCTGACAGAGCTTGAGAGGATCTGCAGAGAAGAATGGAATAAACTCCCTAAATACAGGTGTGGCAAGCTTGTAGCGTCATACCCAAGAAGACTCAAGGCTGTAATCGCTGCCAAAGGTGCTTCAACAAAGTACTTAGTAAAGGGTCTGAATACTTATGTAAATGTGATTTTGAAGTTTTTAGATTTTTTCGAAATTGGCAAAAGTAAAAAAAAAAAAATGTTTTTGCTTTGTTATTATTGGGTATTGTGTGTAGATTGATAAATATGTTTTAATCAATTTTAGAACAAGGTTGTAAACTTGACAAAATGCGGAAAAAGTCAAAGGGTCTGAATACTTTCTGAAGGCACTGTATATAACATTCTATTGGTTGCAAGAATTTTGTATAATAATTGAAATTGAAAAACTCTGTTTTGAATCACGGCGTCATTTTGTGCATAAGTTCATAAACCATGTGCCATAGAATCGGTACATCGAAAATCTCTTCCCAAATATTTTGCAATCTGGATGGCACAGCTGTCATTTTTTTGCTGCATAAATGAAACTGGTATGCATTTTTATTTATCACAATTTTCTTTAACCAATTTTGGTCTTTAATGCTGGGCCAACAGACAAGTTCCTTACCTTTCTCCCCCTTCCACTTGCCTCTTCCATTTTACAGTAATGCTGCAATTAGTTGGGTGCTATTTTGGATAGAGCAGACATTTCTATATAAACTCAGAAAAAAAAGAAATGTCCCTTTTTCAGGACCCTGTCTTTCAAAGATAATTCGTAAAAATCCAAATAACTTCACAGATCTTCATTTTAAAAGGTTTAAACACTATTTCCCATGCTTGTTCAATGAACCATAAACAATGAATGAACATGCACCTGTGGAATGGTCGTTAAGACACTAACACCTTACAGACGGTAAACAAATAAGGTCACAGTTATGAAAACTTAGGACACTAAAGAGGCCTTTCTACTGACTCTGAAAAACACCAAAATAAAGATGCCCAGGGTCCCTGCTCATCTGCGTGAACGTGCCTTAGGCATGCTGCAAGGAGGCAAGAGGACTGCAGATGTGGCCAGGGCAATAAATTGCAATGTCCACTGTGAGACGCCCAAGACAGCGCTACAGGGAGACAGGACGGACAACTGACCCTAGCCCCCCGACACAAACTACTGCAGCATAAATACTGGAGGCTGAGACAGGAGACACTGTGGCCCCATTCGAGGACACCCCGGACAGGGCCAAACAGGAAGGATATAACCCGCAGTGGCAGATCACGTGATACAACACCTGCACAGGATTGGTACATCCAAACATCACACCTGCGGGACAGGTACAGGATGGCAACAACAACTCCCCGAGTTACACCAGGAACGCACAACCCTTCCATCAGTGCTTAGACTGTCCAAAATAGCTGGACTGAGGGCTTGTAGGCCTGTTGTAAGGCAGGTCCTCACTAGACATCACCGGCAACAACATCGCCTATGGTCACAAATCCACCGTCGCTGGACCAGACAGGACTGGCAAAAAGTGCTCTTCACTGACAAGTCGCAGTTTTGTCTCACCAGGGGGTGATGGTCGGATTGACCCACTGAAGGAATGAGCATTACACTAAGGCCTAAAGGTTGAGCGGGAGTTTGCTTTTGGAGGTGGAGGGTCCGTCATGGTCTGGGGCAGTGTGTCACAGCATCATCGGACTGAGCTTGTTGTCATTGCAGGCAATCTCAACACTGTGCATTACAGGGAAGACATCCTCCTCCCTCATGTTGTACCCTTCCTGCAGGCTCATCCTGACATGATCCTCCAGCATAACAATGCCACCAGCCATACTACTCGTTTTGTGCGTGATTTCCTGCAAGACAGGAATGTCAGTGTTCTGCCATGGCCAGTGAAGAGGCCGGGTCTCAATCCCATTGAACATGTCTGGGACCTGTTGGACCAGTCCTATTTCTGATATTATTTACAAAGAGTATACCATAAAAAATATATATAATAATTCTAATGTTTTTATATCAATTAGTATATTTGAGTTTAACCACAATATTTGTTGTAATACTTTTTTCTGGTGGATTAAACTGAAATTGCAACCAACTTTATATGTCTTGTTTTAAAAATAGTGATATTTTGGAGATAATTTCATTTTCAAATAACTGAAAGTGAGAGGTTGGTAAATGAATAAAGGGAAAAATTACATTCTTGATCAAGGGGTGAGCCATTCTTGCCTATCTGCTAGAGAACTAGTTTGGATTTAAGTATTGTTTTTGTATGACTGAAGGCTTTAGTGAGAGGTCTTGACGTTACAAATAAAATGGAATATCTTTTGCTCATATAATTTAAAAAACAAGTTGTTAGTTGCAGGTCCATAAGCAAATAGGTCAACTGTGATATGACTAAAGAGTTAATCAGGGTGATTTTTCCACAAATAGACAGGTATTTTCCTTTCCATGGTGGCAAGATCTTGTCTCGTTTTGCTAACTTTCTATTAAAATGTATGTAGTGAGATCATTTCTTTCTTTTGGGATATCAATACGTTGATGGCCATTTCACCGTCAGACCATTTTATTGGTAAACTACACGGTAATGTAAAATAAAAATAAAAATTGTGATCCAGTACGTAATATAGTACTCTAATCATAATTTGGTAATCCAGAGAGGTCCACAAAATGATCTAGATCCTCTATGAGGCTGTGGAGGGATCAAAACTGTGGATTTAATAGAAAACATTCATCATCAGCGTACAATGACACCTTTGTTTTTAAACCCTGGATTTCTAGCCCCTTGATATTATTGTTGAATCTGATGTTAATAGGTAACATTTCGATGGCCATAATAATATGCCAATTGCGGCCTTTTTAAAAAGAAAATGAAAAGCTGTAATGTCTTGAGTCAATAAGTATTCAAGCCCTTTGTTTTGGCAAGCCTAAATCATTTCAGGTCTACAAATGTGCCTAACAAGACACATAATAGTCGCATGGACTCACTCTGTGTGCAATAATAGTGTTTAACATGATTTTTGAATGACTACCTCAACTATGTACCCCGACACATACAAGTTCCCTTAGTCGAGCAGTGAATCTCAAACATATATTCAACCACAAAGACCAGGAAGGTTTTTTAATGCCTCACAAAGAAGGGCACCTATTGGTAGATGGGTATCTATTTGAGCATGGTGAAGTTATTAATTACACTTTGGATGGTGTGTAAATACACCCAGTCACGACAAAGATACAGGTGTCCTTCCTAACTCAGTTGCCGGAGAGGAAGGAGACCGCTAATGAATTTCACTATGAGGCCAATAGTGACTTTACAACAGTTAAATAGTTTAATGGCTGTGATAGTAGAAAACTGGAGATCGATCAACAACATTGTAGTTACTCTACAATACTAATCTATTGACAAAGAGAAAAGAGGGAAGCCTGTACAGAATACAAATATTCCAAAACATGCATCTTGTTTGCAACAAGGCACTAAAGTAAAACTGCAAGAAACCTGGCAGAGCAATTAACTAATTGTCTTGAATACAAAGTGTTATGTTTGGGACAAATCCAATACAATACATTACTAAGTACCACTCTCCATATTTTCAAGCATAGTGGTGGCTGCATCATGTTATTGGTATGCTTGTAATCGTAGGGGAGTTTTTCAGGATAAAAAATAAACGGAATGGAGCTCAGCACAGGCAAAATCCTAGAGGAGAACTTGGTTCAAATCCATTTTTATTTTGAATTTAACCTTTATTTGACTAGGCAAGTCAGTTAAGAATAAATACTTATTTACAATGACGGCCTACCCCGGCCAAACCCTAACCCGGATGATGCTGGGACAATTGTACGCCACCCTTTGGGACTCCCAATCATGGCCGGTTATGATACAGCCTGGAATCGAACCAGGTATCTGTAGTGACGCCTCTGAGATGCAGTGCCTTAGATCGTTGCACCACCCAGAAGCCCACGAATGTTCCTGAGTGGCTGAGTTACAGTTTTGATTTAAATCTACTTGAAAATCAATGGGAAGACCTGAAAATGGCAATGACCAACAACCAATTTGACAGATCTTGAAGAATTTTTGAAAATAATAATGGGACAATGTTGCACAATGCAGGTGTGGGAAGCTCTTACAGACTTACCCAGAAAGAATCACCGCTGTAGTTGTTGCTTCTAGTATTGACTCAGGGTTGTGATGAATACTTATATAAATGAGTTATTTCTTTCATTTTCAATACATTTCTAAAACCATGTTTTGACTGTGTCATTTATTTGGAATTCAGGTTGTAACACAACAAAATGTGGTATAAGTCATGGGGTATGAATACTTTCTGAAGGCACTGTATGTAACTTCAACACTGTAAAAATAATTATCGCTCGGTGTGACCTGGTTAGTTACAATGTATCCTGTTTCCCCTGTAAACCTAAAGGCTGCAGAGGACCCCAGCTCAACCGACTGCTCCATCTTTACATTCAGTGGTCTGTGCTGTGTCTGTTTGTGAGGAAGACACACCCATCTGTACTAAAGAGCATCTACAGGAGGCCACCTCACTGACATCTTGCCAGGTAGTCACTGCATCTGTACCTGTCAAGGTAACTACTACTGTCCTTCCTGTTACGGAGGTGACAGCAACACTTACCCAGGTGACGTTTACATTGTCCTCTGCCCAGGAGACGTCAGCACCGTTACCTGTCCAGTTAGTCTGTATGCTAGATCTACCACCTGTGGACATAGTGTCAGTACTGGCGCAGGAGGTGTCAACACCGTCACCTGTCCCAGTTACGTCCACAACATCACAGACAAAGACAGTCACTACCACGGCACTACCACTGACCCAGGTGGCTTCCTCTACACCTCCTGCCCAGGTGGCTCCCATACAGACGACTCTATCTGAGGTAATATTCTGCTGAAAACCCTCTGGCCGCTGAATATACTGCAAACATAGATGGGAATTCCAGATATCTGAAATATGTCTAACTTTCCTTCCTACACAGCGATCGTTATTCAAGTACTCAACAGTAATGTATATTTATGTTTGGGTACTTAAATTATGGAATCCTTTCTTCTTCTTTTTTTAGAACTTAAACGGTGACAGCTATAACCTAGGTCTAGACGTCTATCCTCAAGGTCTAGATGGGAGGCCGATCATCGCAGCCCCTGTTTTCACAAAGGTAACCTACTAATATCATCCAAACTATTAATAATTAGAAGATACAGTATATACAATGTCAACTTCACCATCAATCAACAAAATATGATATTATCATACATATAGTGGCCTTCAGAAATGATTCATTACCCTTGACTTATTCCACATTTTGTTGTGTTAGAACCTGAATTCAAAATTCATTAAATTATATGTATTTTCTCACTCATCTACACTTAATACCTGACGGCTACAAAGTGAAAACATGTTTTCAGACGTTTACTTTGTAGCAGCACCTTTGGCAGTGATTACAGCTGTGAGTCTTTCTGGGTAAGTCTCTATGAGATTTCCACACCTGGATTGTACAATATTTGCATATAATATATATATATTTTTTTATAAATCAAATCAAATTTTAATGGTCACATACACATATTTAGATGATGTAATTGCGGGTGTAGCTAAATGCTTGTGTTCCTAGCTCCAACAGTACAGTAGTATCTAACCATTCACAACAATACACACAAATCTATAAGTAAAACAATGGAATTAATATATATATATATAAGTATTAGATCGAGCAATGTCAGAGTGGCATTGACTAAAATACAGTAGAATAGAATACAGTATATACATATGGGATGAGTAAAGCAGTGTGTAAACATTATTTTAACATTATTAAAGTGACTAGTGCTCCATTATTAAAGTGGCCAGTGGTTATTATAGTAACCGTGTGGAAGCCGGCTAGTGATGGCTACTTAACAGCCCGATCGCCTTGAGATAGAAGCTGTTTTTCAGTCTCTCAGTCCTAGCTTTGATGCACCTTTACTGACCTCGCATTCTGGATGATAGAGGGGTGAACAGGCCATGGCTCGGGTGGTTGTTGTCTTTGATGATCTTTTTGGCCTTCCTGTGACATCGGGTGCTGTAGGTGTCCTGGAGGGCAGGTAGTTTGCCCCCGGTGATGCATTGGGCAGACATCACCTCCCTCTGGAGACCCCTGCGTTCGCGTCGGTGCAGTCGTCATATCAGTTGGTGATACAGCCCGACAAGTTTGAGGGTTTTAGGGGCCAAGCCAAATTTCTTCAGCCTCCTGAGGTTGAAGAGGCGCTATTGCACCTTCTTCACCACACTGTCTGTGTGGGTGGACCATTTCAGATCGTCAGTGATGTATACTGCGAGGAACTTGAAGCTTTCCACCCTCTCCACTTCTGTCCCGTTGATGTGGATATGGGAGTGCTCCCTCTGCTGTTTCCCAAAGTCCACAATCAGCTCCTTTGTTTTGTTGACGTTGAGTGAGAGGTTATTTTCCTGGCACCACACTCCCAGAGCCCTCACCTTCTCCCTGTAGACTGTCTCGTCATTGTTGGTAATTAGGCCTACTACTGTTCTGTCATCTGCAAACATGATGATTGAGTTGGAGACGTGGCCACGCGGTCATGGGTGAACAGGGAGTACAAGAGGGGGCTGAGCATGCACCCTTGTGGGGCCTCTGTGTTGAGGATCAGCGAAGTGGAGGTGTTGGACAGGGCGGGATCAAGACCCAGGGCCTTGAGCTTAATGATGAGCTTGGAGGGGAATATGGTGTTGAATGCTGAGCTATAGTCAGTGAACAGCATTCTACATAGGTATTCCTCTTGTCCAGATGGGATAGGGCAGTGTGCAATGCGATGGCGATTGCATCGTCTGTGGATCTATTGGGGCGGTAAGCAAATTGAAGTGGGTCTAGGGTGCCAGGTAAGGTAGAGGTGATAAGATCCTGAACTAGCCTCTCAAAGCACCATGGAGGACAGAAGTGAGTGCTATGAGGCTATAGTCATTTAGTTCAGTTACCTTTGCTTTCTTTGGTACAGGAACAATGGTGGACAGCTTGAAGCAAGTGGGGACAGCAGACTGGAATAGGGAGAGATTGAATATGTCCGTAAACACTCCAGCCAGCTGGTCTGCGCATGCTCTGAGGACACGGCCAGGGATGCCCTCTGGGCTGGCAGCCTTGCGAGGGGTAACATGCTTCAATTACTTACTCACGTCTGCCACAGAAAAAAAGCTCTTCAAGCTTTGTCAAATTGGTTGTTGATCATTGCCAGACAACCATTTTCAGGTCTTGCCATAGATTTAAGTCGGCCACTCAGGAACAGTCACTGTCTTCTTGGTAAGCAACTCAAATGTAGATTTGGCCTTGTGTTTTAGGTTATTGTCCTGCTGAAAGGTGAATTAATCTCAGAGAGTCTGGTGGAAAGCAGACTGAACCAGGTTTTCCTCTAGGATTTTGCCTGTGTTTAACTCCATTACGTTTCTTTTTTATCCTGAAAAACTCCAGAGTGCTTAACGATTACAATAACGTGATGCAGCCACCACTATGCTTCAAAATATAGAGAGTGGTATTCAGTAATGTGTTGTATTGGATTCGCTGCAAACATAACACTTTGTATTCATGACAAAAAGTGAAAGGTTTCCTACATTTTTTGAAGTATTACTTTAGTGCTTTGTTGAGAACAGAATATAGCTAGGTAGTCTTTCAAAAAGTATTTCACACAGAGTGAATCCATGCAACTTATTATCTGACTTGTTAAGCAAATTTCCCTCCTGAACGTATTTAGGGTTGCCATAACAAAGGAGTTGAATACTTATTGATTCGATACATTTGAGCTTTTCAATTTTTATGAATTTGTAAAAAAAAAAATATGAAAAATATAATTCTACTTTAACATTGGGGTATTGTGTATTAGGCCAGTGACCAAAAATCTCAATTGAATCCTTTTTAAATTCAGGCTGGAAAACGTCAAAGGGGTGTGAATATTTTCTGAAGGCGCTGTAGTATATTTAAAGGTCATGTACTTAAGAAATTGTACGTTTTGTGTGTGTGATGATGAACTGGATGGATGCCCACTCTACTTGGCCCGTCAGAGTCTGCAGGACCTTTTGGCGTCGGAGAGCCAGCTGGTGGTGCTAGAGTGTCGTGTTAAAGGGGTGCCCTCCCCCAAGGTGGACTGGTACAGAGAAGGAACCATCATAGAGGATTCCCCTGACTTCAGGATCCTGCAGAAGAGTAAGTCCAACTCCTTTACTCCTTTACTATGTTTCAGAATAATGTACATTCATCTTATGATATTTTCTGTGATGTACAACAATTGTCTTGTATTAGTTCAATAGTACATTTCCACTGATATGGAGCCATCTTTGAAATGATTCAACGTAAGCATTCTGAAAACTGTGAAAGTATCTCAAATAAACGTTTAAACAATCAAATAACAGAGTGTATGTTTTTTAGAAGGCAATATGAGTAGCTCTATGATTTTAAACAATTATATATATATTAGCATTTTCTTATTTTTTAGAGCCTCGATCCATGGCTGAATCAGGTACGTAATTATGCAAAGGAGAGACTGTCATGGTACAATTAATATAATTGTACAATCTTAAGATGGAGCATATTTCTGCATGTATCAAAGTATTTGGTGTGGTGTGTTACTGAATAGTAAATTGTATTCGCAATATGCCAGCATTAGATACAGTACTATATTTTGAAAACATGACTGGTGCTTCCCTCAGAAAGTCAACATCCTACTGTAGCCCAAGTGACATTTTCCATGAAACAATGTACACCATTTCTCTTCCAAGATGTTTACAGTATCTGGCTGGGGCTGTAGCTACTGTAACTCCTCTGAGTAACAGCCAGTTTGCTTCGCCTCCTAAAACTCAACCTTATAAGGAAGCTTACAACCTGTGTCTGTTGAACTAACATGGTCACAGAGCCTTTCAGAGTGTCTGAAACACAGGGAAGCACTCGGGATTGGAAACATGTAGCTGCTGTGCCATGGGAAAAACTTCTCACTCACAGCATATCAAAGGCAGCTGCTGGAAACTTAATTGGGGAGTACAGGCTCATAGTAATGGCTGGAACGGAATAAATGGAATGGTATCCAACACATCAAACACATGTTTTCCAGTGTTTGATTCTATTCCATTGACTCCATTCCAGCCATTATTATGAGTCTTCCTCCCCTCAGCAGCCTCCTGTGCAGCATATGCATTATATGACTGCATATTAGTTCTCTGTGACTTAGACAGCATATTGAGTAATAGCTGTAAATAGAAATTCAGACATATTTTACAATGTAGAGGCTCGCTGCCTGTTTCTTTTTCACTGTGCATACTGTATACGTAAGGACAGGTTAGCTACATAGTACAGCTGCAATGCTGTTCTAGTAACTTCTCTGCCCTTTAATCTATGAGTCATGTTGCCTGAACTTCAACAGTGACATTCAGCCGGTGCTCCCCTCATCTCCTTCATTTTTGTATTCCCTTTAGAGGAAATATGCACTTTGGTTATTGCTGAGGTCTTCCCTGAAGATTCTGGAACATTCACTTGCACTGCAAGCAACAAATATGGAACTGTATCCAGTATTGCTGCACTAAGGGTGAAAGGTAACGTCACTGGCTTGCAAACAAGGTTTAGACTTGACAGTTCTATGAGTAAGATTGTATTTGGAGACTATGTTTACGGTTTCTAGTGAAAATCGAATAACCCTTGAACAGTTGGCATCTAAAAAGGGATGACATTTTCCCATTGATTTCCTATGAATAAAATGTTCACTGATCAACACAACCTACTCCACATTTTCCAAGTGAATGATAAAGTATAGAAAAAAACAACAACATAGAAGTCTTGTTTTTGAAGGCCTTCACACCACATCGAAATAAATTAAGGAGCAAATATTTTCAGACAAAATCCCACAACAATCCATCAGTTTGACATAGTTGTGGTTTTAATAGTGCTGAGCATTAACCGATATTTTGACCGTTGTTGGTTCAATGAATTGAATTCCATTTTGTTCAGGTTTTCTTCTGTGAGCTCACTGCACACATTGAGCAATTTCTCTAGAGATAAATCAGATCAAATCAAAGTTTATTTGCCACTTTCGCCAAATACAACAGGTATTACAGTGAAATGCTTACTTACAGGCCCTAACTAACAGTGCAATTATTAAGTAAAAAATAGGTATTAGGTGAACAATAGATAAGTAAAGAAATAAAAAACAACAGTAAAAAGACAGTGAAAAATAACAGTAGTGAGGCTATAAAAGTAGTGAGGCTATATACACTAGTGAGGCTATAACAGTAGTGAGGCTATAACAGTAGCGAGGCTATATACACTAGTGAGGCTATATACACTAGTGAGGCTATAACAGTAGCGAGGCTATATACACTAGTGAGGCTATAACAGTAGCGAGGCTATATACACTAGTGAGGCTATAACAGTAGCGAGGCTATATACACTAGTGAGGCTATATACACTAGTGAGGCTATAACAGTAGCGAGGCTATATACACTAGTGAGGCTATAACAGTAGCCAGGCTATGTACACTAATGAGGCTATAACAGTAGCGAGGCTATATACACTAGTGAGGCTATAACAGTAGTGAGGCTATAACAGTACAGGCTATAACTAGTGAGGCTATATACACTAGTGAGGCTATAACAGCAGAGAGGCTATATACACTAGTGAGGCTATAACAGTAGCGAGGCTATGTACACTAGTGAGGCTATAACAGTAGCGAGGCTATATACACTAGTGAGGCTATAACAGTAGCGAGGCTATGTACACTAGTGAGGCTATAACAGTAGTGAGGCTATATACACTAGTGAGGCTATAACAGTAGCGAGGCTATATACACTAGTGAGGCTATATACACTAGTGAGGCTATAACAGTAGCGAGGCTATATACACTAGTGAGGCTATATACACTAGTGAGGCTATAACAGTAGCGAGGCTATATACACTAGTGAGGCTATAACAGTAGCGAGGCTATGTACACTAATGAGGCTATAACAGTAGCGAGGCTATATACACTAGTGAGGCTATAACAGTAGTGAGGCTATAACAGTAGAGAGGCTATAACAGTAGTGAGGCTATATACACTAGTGAGGCTATAACAGCAGAGAGGCTATATACACTAGTGAGGCTATAACAGTAGCGAGGCTATGTACACTAGTGAGGCTATAACAGTAGCGAGGCTATATACACTAGTGAGGCTATAACAGTAGCGAGGCTATGTACACTAGTGAGGCTATAACAGTAGCGAGGCTATAACAGTAGTGAGGCTATATACACTAGTGAGGCTATAACAGTAGAGAGGCTATAACACTAGTGAGGCTATAACAGTAGCGAGGCTATATACACTAGTGAGGCTATAACAGTAGTGAGGCTATGTACACTAGTGAGGCTATAACAGTAGTGAGGCTATTTACACTAGTGAGGCTATAACAGTAGCGAGGCTATATACACTAGTGAGGCTATAACAGTAGTGAGGCTATGTACACTAGTGAGGCTATAACAGTAGTGAGGCTATATACACTAGTGAGGCTATAACAGTAGCGAGACTATATACACTAGTGAGGCTATAACAGTAGAGAGGCTATAACAGTAGAGAGGTTATGTACACTAGTGAGGCTATAACAGTAGAGAGGCTATAACAGTAGCGAGGCTATATACACTAGTGAGGCTATAACAGTAGCGAGACTATATACAGGCACCGGTTAGTCGGGCTAATTGAGGTCGTAAATACATGTTGGTATGGTTAAAGTGATTATGCATATATGATAAACAGAGGGTAGCAGCAGTGTAAAATATGGGTTTGGGGGGGACACAATGCAAATAGTCCAGGTAGCCATTTGATTACCTGTTCAGGAGTCTTATGGCTTGGGGGTAAAAACTGTTGAGAAGCATTTTGGTCCTAGACTTGGCGCTCCGGTACTGCTTGCCATGCGGTAGTAGACAGAACAGTCTATGACTGGGGTGGCTGGGATCTTTAACAATTTTCAGGGCCTCCTGGATGACAGGCAGTTTAGCCCCAGTGATGTACTGGCCCGTACGCACTACCCTCTGTAGTGCCTTGTGGTCGGAGGCCGAGCAGTTGCCGTACCAGGCAGTGATGCAACCAGTCAGGATGCTCTCGATGTAGCAGCTGTCTACATCTTTCTCGTTTCCTGAGGGGGAATAGGCTTTTTCTTGCCCTCTTCAAAACTGTCTTGGTGTGTTTGGACCATTCTAGTTGGTTGGTGATGTGGACACCAAGTAACTTGAAGCTCTCAACTTGCTCCACTACAGCCCCAACGATGAGAATGGGGGCGTGCTCAACTTGCTCCACTACAGCCCCAACGATGAGAATCACTGTTGTGTGGTCTGCAAACTTAATGATGGTGTTGGAGTCGTGCCCGGCCACACAGTGGTGGGTGAACAGGGAGTACAGGAGGGGACTGAGCACGCACCCCGAGAGGCTCCAGTGTTGAGGATCAGCGTGGCAGATGTGTTGCTTACCAACCCTCACCACCTGGGGGCGGCCCGTCAAGAAGTCCAGGATCGAGTTACAGAGGGAGGTGTTAGTCTCAGGATCCTTAGCTTAGTGATGAGTTGAGGGTATTATGGTGTTGAACGCTGAGCTGTAGTCAATGAACAGCATTCTCATGTAGGTTTTCCTTTTGTCCAGGTGGGAAAGGGCAGTGGAATCGAGATTGCATCATCTGTGGATCTGTTGGGCGGTATGCCAATTGGAGTGGATCTAGGGTTTCTGGGATAATGGTGTTGATGTGAGCCATTACCAGCCTTTCAAAGCACTTCATGGCTACTGATGCTCTCATGCATGCCTTAGTGTTGCTTGCCTCGTAGCAAGTGAATAAGTGATTTAGCTTGTCTGGTAGGCTTGTGTCACTGGGCAGCTCGTGGCTGTGCTTCCCTTTGTAGACTGTAATAGTTTTCATGCCCTACCACATAAGACGAGCATCGGAGCCAGGGTAGTATGATTCAATCTTAGCCCTGTATTGGTGCAATGTCTGTTTGATGGTTCATCGGAGGGCATAGCAAGATTTCTTTCCGGGTTAGAGTCCCGCACCTTGAAAGCGGCAGCTCTCTCCTTTAGCTCAGTGCGGATGTTGCCTGTAATCCATGGCTTCTGGTTGGGGTATGTACGCACAGTCACTGTTGGGACAATGCACTTATTGATAAAGCCATTGACTGATGTGGTGTACTCCTCAATGCAATCAGAAGAATCCCGGAACATGTTCCAGTCTGTGATAGCAAAACTGTCCTGCTTCATCTGACTACTTTTTTATAGACCGAGTCACCGGTGCTTCCTTCTTTAATTTTGGCTTGTAAGCAGGAATCAGGAGGATAGAATTGTGGTCAGATTTACCAAATGGAGGGCGAGGGAGAGCTTTGTAGATGATCAAACCGAACTGTGCGATGTAGTAGGGAGTTGTAGTTTACAATAGGCCAATATTATACATAGTTTACTGCAGAAAACGCGGTAATGAACTACAATGACCATATTCCATTGTGGGCCTACTTGTCCGGTCGGTGTGTTTCTTTTACGCCTGCTACAGTAGGTTAGTGTGCGGCAGACAAAGAGAGAAGAGACAGAAGAATGCAAGATTGAGTGGGATAGAGAGCAGTTGCTTCGCAAGGTATCTCTACCTGAAAATACATGATCTAATTGATTGATAGTTGGTATTCAGCAGTCATAAAAGTATAGTTTACCTTCAAGAACTACTAAAATGGTGATATTGTCAGACAGCATAGGTAGCAGCTCTAAAGAAACGAGATGATGACTTGGAATGTAATAATAAAGCCATCAAATAAAACAAATGTAATGTACACAACAACTGAAATATTTTATTCAAGTAAAGTAATGTGAATAAATGATTGTCAATAAGTGAAAGCAGTAATAGGCAGTGACTACCATCACCGAACATTTATTAATTGTTTTATTCTATGTTACAACATTGAACCCGCATAGGCATTTAATGTTAAACATTTTTTTTTATCGGAACCGAAATCAATAACCGTGATAATTTTTAAAAATAGTAGAATCGAAACTGAACTGACCTTAAAAATCACTAATTGCTCAGCACTTAGTTTGAATGATTTGAGAACAAATTCCCCTGTCTCCGTAAGGTCCTTCAATTGGATTCTGACTGTCAAACAATGATTCAACCTCAGAGCCACCAATGAGCTTTAAAAGCATGTCTGGGATACATTTTTAGACAGGCATAGATCAGGGGAGGTTAAGAAATAATTTGAAGACACTGAATATCCCTTTGAGTGTAGTCAAGTATGGTAATTCATCTGTGGATGGTGTATCATATCACCCAGACACTGCAAAGGTCTGGCCATGGAAACTGGAAAATGGAAACTGCTCAGGGACACCACTATCAGGTTTAGGATTATTTTAAAAACAGACACATAATCAATTTGCTGAGCTGAGAGAAAACTGTGCAAGGATCATACCTGCATGAAAAAGTGAAAATCCACTCCAAATGATCAATTCTGTTTGCAACAAGAACGTTAAGTAATAGTGCAAGACAACATGGGAAAGAAATACAGTTTTTGGCCTAAATGAAAAACTTCAGGTTTGGGTCAAATCCAATACAACACATTACAGAGTGAAACCCTCAGTACTTTAAAGTTTTGTGGTGGCAGCATCATATTATGGGTGTGCTTGTCACTGGCACGGACCGGGGAGTTTGTCAGGATCAAAATAAATAGAAAGGAGCAAAGCCCAGTTGAAAATTAAGAGGAAGACCTGCCTCAGTCTTTATTTTTCAGCTGGACAATTACAAAAACTAAGATAAGCCAGAATGGCTTTTTAAATAGGTGTTAAAGTGTTCCTAAGTGGTCTAGTCTCAGTCCTGGGTCCTGACTAAATCTGCTTGAAAATCAGAGACAAGGTTTCAATATTGCTGTCCATCAATGATTCCCAACTAAATTTACTGAGCTTCAGCAATTTTGACAAAAACAATGGATAAATGTTGCCCTAAGATTTGCTAGAATCTTACTCAAAATAATTCACAGGTGTAATTGCTGCCAAAGATGCTTCCACCAAGTATTAACTCTGGGTTGTGAAGACATACATAATCAATAAATCGCCATTTAAATATATCTATACAGGTATATATATATTTTTAAATGTTCTATAATATTTTGTTCACTTTGAAAATGTGGAGTAGGTTATGTAGATCAGTAGGAGTTCATTTCAAGGCAGCAAAATGGGAAAACTGTGCAAGGGGTGTGTAGACTTTCACTAGGTACTGTACTTATCCTTCTCTCTGTACCTCATTAGGCAATGATAACACCAACAACAACCACGTGAAAACTCCACACAAGTCCACACAAGTCCCAGAGCCCTCTTCATTAGATCTCACTCCTCCCAGTCTAAAGCCTCAAGCTGAGGTTCCTGTGACCAACAGCATCAAGCCTCACTCCAACACCATCCGCCTGGATCCGCTCAGTTCCAGCACGTTACGACTGGACCCTCTGAGCACCAGTACCCTCCGTCTAGATCCTCTGAGCTCCAGCATGCTGCGCCAGGACCCTGTCAGCATCAGCATGCCCAGTCTGGACCCACTAATCCTGGGCAGCAGCCCCAGGATAGGCACCCGTAGCTCCAGCACATCTTGTCTGGATCCACTCTACCTGAGCACACCTCACTCAGATCTGTCTACTAGCTCCAACAGGGAACTTCCTGAGCCCAAGACTGACCATGAAGACTCCAGAGCCTTCTCAGTGTTATCAGACCCTGCCGTTGGTCTGAGTCCTAAGGTGGAAGGGACTCCTTTCCATAAACCTGAGCCCCCTCCCCCTGTAAAGCTCCCTGATCCCCCCACCTCCTCTTGCCTCAAGCCTGGGGTTCTGGTGAGCCACAACGGGCCCAGGTCCAGCTCCAGGGTAGGCCTCCGTGTGCACTTTAAACTGCCTGAGAATGAGACAGACAACGAGAGTGAAACATCCGATAGCCATTCATATGAAGATATGTCACAGTTGGCCAATAAGGAACCACCTCCAGTCCTGGCCAAGCCCAAACTGTGAGTATTCTAATTAGAGGTTCACAGCAAAGCTTAGATTAATTTTTTTGCTTGACATTGTCAAATAACTCAAGCATAGATTGGTGACTTGTTTTCTAATTTGTCACACAGAAACTGGAGGCCATGTGTAACTTGTTCAGCAAGAATAGCACCTATTGTCTATAGGTGGTGCTGTAATAAGCAGTCTTGCTTAACACCTCATTATCCGAGTTATTGATAAATCAGAAAGTCAGATTGTTCATGCCCATTTCAATCCTTTCTAAATCCACTTCACAATGCCCTATCAACTTGAAACGTTGTAGGGTCATGATGAACCATGATGTACCATTTTAAAGGTGCAATATGCAGAAATCGCTCCATTTCCTGGTTGCTAAAATTCTAATAGTTCCCCTAATTTAAGTTTACCAAACAAGTGTAGAGAATCATTGTACCATCTAAACCAATTTGAAATATCTTTCTAATAACCAAAAATATTGTATTTTCAGCTGTTTGAAGCTGGTGTACAAACATTACATATTGCAGCTTTAAGTTTGGCATTGATATCTTAAAAAATAAGGAAACTATTAACAATTCACTTTTTTGACACTAATGCTTAAAGTAATTGTAAAAAAAAATTGTAAAAAAATCTTATTCTCATGGACTAAAAGTCTTATTCGATCAAAATGTGGTCTTTGAGCTCATCACAATAGTCCTTAAAGAGTGAGAAAATAATGTTGATGCATTCAAACATGGTCACACTATACGCTAATATGCTAAAACATCTGTTTTGGGGAGATGCTGTGTTATCACATGCAGAATTGCCTTTTGTAGGATACCTGGAGGCATTAATATCTGTTGGGTGATTGGTTGAGGCTTCTAGGTTGCGTAACGTCCCTCCGAGCCCTTCACAAAACATGGCGGACAGTTTCTCTCGCCTCGGATCTTAAACCAGTAGTGACCACTAACTACAATGACAGTACACCTCAAATTAAAAGGTTAATCTAACCTAGATTTCATACTAGAGCAATAACTATTGTTCAAGAGGATTTTGTCTCATGCACGTTAATGTTAATGTTTATATTATGCAGACAAACAATGTGAAATATTGTGATTAGTATATCTGTATGATCACTTATTGTTGCCCTATTATATGGTCTGAACTTAGTGAAGGTGGATCTATTATTCGGTGAAATTAGAAACTGGAAGTCCTGCAACTTGCGCAGTCAGCGTATTTCAGCTGTGAGAGTGTATTGAAGTATTTTGGAAGGCTAATGTGGGGTGTACCAACTGAGATTTAAATCAACATGGTAATTCTTTCACTGATTGCACATAAAGGAAAATAGTTCCTAAATAATAGAGTGCTTGATTTGTTATCCAGCTGATCTTGTGTCCTTTCTGTCATCCGATGAACCCCATGCATTGCTGCTCGCAGCTATATTTCTTAAGTGTTCTTCAATGTATTTTGTATCACTTAACTTAAGACAAATCCTAACTTAAGACTAGTCCCGAGACTCAGAGTGACAGCCTCACATGATATGGTGACAACTGTTAAATATCTAGTCAGACAACAAACTATTAGTTTTATCACCATTTTCCCCCCCTAAATTTGCACCGACAGTTGATTTGATGATGAAAACGCTTTATTCTGAAAGCAAATCTAAAAAGTGTTTGGTTTCAGGATGTATTTTTGCGTTTACAGTCCTTGTTTTGATTTAAATCAAGCAGCTTGAGTTGTGTGGGCTGTATTTAGAACAGCTAACATTAGAGGTGGGAGGGTCTCCTCTCGAGCTCCCTATCTGACCTGCTCAGTTTTCATTTGTCTACTGAATACATATCTGTGCTTAACTATGTGGAGATTACAACTACAAAAAACTGAGGATGGTCATTTCTTAATGTAAGTGCAATGTTATGCTTTTTGTGCATGCTAGAAATCTTTGCACACAGGCATTGTGTTTGTCATTCTTTTGTCTGGAAGAAAAAAGTAAGTCTGCCTCTAAGGTGAAGTGTTTTGCATAGTGTTAATAATTGTTATTGATTCAGTTATTGATAAGTTATTGTCTCCTTTTCACTTTATGTTATCAAAGTGACTGATATTGAATGTGAAACGAATGTAAAAAAATGCTAGGATAATGTTGCAATGAAAGCTTTTCTTATACCAATCATGATACAGCACATTACTGACATTTCCAGTTGCAGAGTGTGTTTAGAGTCTGGATGCTCCTATACCTTAAAAGGGCAGACTATTTCCCCAACCAGCCCCTGAAAGGCACATTGTGGTCATTACTTTTTAGGGAACTGTGTTTAGAGTATTTGTAGTTATTATTATTATTATTATTATTTGGTGACGAACACATTAAGACTTTTGAACAAACAAAATATGACTTTTATTATAGCCTGATCTCAAGTCTGTTTATCCTGTCCTGGCAAATTCTGTGGTTTGGCGTGACAATGACCATAGGAGCTGGCAAGACAGCACAAACCGATCTGGGACCAGACTAGTTTTATTATACACTGAGTATACCAAACATTAGGAACACCTTCCAAATATTGAGTTGCATCCCCCTTTTGCCCTCAGAACAACCTCATTTCGTCGGAGCATGGACTCTACAAGGTGTCGAAAGCGTTCCATAGGGATGCTGGCCCATGTTGACTCCAATGCTTCCCACAGTTGTGTCAAGTTGGCTGGATGTCCTTTGGGTGGTGGATCATTCTTGATACACATGCGAAACGGTTAAGTGTTAAAAATGCAGCATCGCTGCAGTTCTTGACACAAACCGCCTGGCACCTACTACCATACCTCGTTGAAAGGCACTTAAATCTTTTGTCTTTCCCATTCACCCTCTGAATGGCTTAAAAATCCTTCTTTATCCTGTCTCCTCCCTGCATCTGCACTGATTGAAGTGGATTTAACAAGTGACATTAATAAGGGATCATAGCTTTCACCTGGATTCACCTGGTCCGTCTATGTTATGGAAAGAAAAAAGTTGTGTATACTCAGTATGTAAAGTGTTAATGTTCTTAACATCTTCCATCACTGTTTTCCCAGAGACCCTGTCCAGCTGCAGCTTCTACACAACCAGGTGCTTATGGAGCAGCAGCAGACTGACACTGAGCCAACCGGAGCCACCCAGAGTCAACCCGAGGCATCTGCCTGGCCAGCCCGGAAGCAACCCGAGCCCCAGCTCCAGCACCAGCAAAGCCTACCCCGTTCATCGACCCCCATGCCCCTGCAGTCCACCCACCCCGCACCCATACTGACCATGGCCCCAACACCCTTACTCAACTTCACCCCTGTGACAACACTGAACACTACCCCTGCAACCCAGCTAAACACTAGTGCCCCTGCACCCCTGCTTAACATTGCCTCTGCACCACTACTGAACCCATACGCAACCCAATCTTATTTTCTTTCTTCTTCTTCACCCCTGCTAAACACAAGCCCTGTACCACCAATAAACACTACCTCTGCACTACTACTGAACACAGCCCCTCCTGCACCCATTATGGGTACCCTGCCATCCTCTCCTCAACTGAAGACAGCTTCATCTTGTATGAGCTCCCCTCCATCTGCCCCTCTGCTGAGTACTGTTCCTGCACCCCACCTGCATACCAACCCTGCATCCCCACCCTATATGACCCTGCAAAACACCACCCATTCTTCCCAGCTGAACTTAGCCCCATTATCCCTGCCTAAATCTATTCACGTACCCCAGTTTAACACACCTCTCATACCTCATCTGAATACAGCCCCCACAGCATCTCTCAGCTCCATCCCTGCAGCTTTCAACAGGGCCCCTACAACCATGCAGAACACCTCCCCCTCCCCCCTTCTCAGAACAACTCATGCCTCCCTCCTCAACCTGGCTCCCATTTCGCAGAGCTTCAACTATGCTAGGCCAAAAGAGTTTATCACTGCCCAGACTCCCCTCTCTCCAGTCAGGAGTCCCTCCCCTACAGAGTCCCCAGTTCCGTTGCTCCACGAGCTGGCTGCCGAGCTCAACTCCTCCAACCCCAACCTGTTCTCTCCACAACCCAGAGTCTTCCCCACCAGAGTCCTCAAGTCACCCACTAGCCCCCCTTCCTTCATGTCCTCCCCCACCTCCCCCACCCCTTTGCCTGCTGCCTACCTCAACTCTGTGTTCACCCTGCCACAGCAGTCACCCCCACAGGCAGCGTCCCCGACCTCCAGCACCTCCACCCCCAGCCCCATCCAGAACCATGTGGCCTTCCTCAGCTCTGTCCTGCCCTCTCTACACACCACACAAGCCACCAACTCGATGGGCCTGCCCAGGAGTGCCCATGGGTAAGACCCTATGATTCCTGAATTCCCGGGAAACATTCCCAACGTTCCCAGGTTTTTCTTTAAATCCTTGTTGGAGGATTCCTGGAACTGGGAGGGAATAAGCAGGGGTGGAATCCTTCAACTCGGAATCCTGCAACTGGGATTTTGGAAAACTCTGGGAACTTTGGACCTCTTACCTTACACTTCAATTCATCATATTACAGTTTTACATATTGTGAAATACATGTTTGCTAATACATTTGTTTTGATCCACAGGCCACCTCAAGGCATGCAGAAGAAGTTGCCTACAGGCACTCGTCCCATGTCAGATGTTGACATTCGTAGCAGCCAACAAACCCTCCTCCAGGATATGGAGAAAAAGCTTAGGTTCAATGAAGATTTTATGCGTGGTCATGTACAACAGGTATCGGATATATCCCTTCAATTGTACTGTTATATTCCCTAAGGCATAGTCCTTCCATTATGGGGCGGCAGGTAGCCTCGTGGTTAGAGTGTTGGACTAGTAAACGAAAGGTTGCAAGATCGAATCCCCCGAGCTGACAATGTCGTTCTGCCCCTGAACAAGGCAGTTTAACCCACTGTTCCTAGGCCGTCATTGAAAAATAAGAATTTGATCTTAACTGACTTGCCTAGTTAAATAAAGGTAAAAGAAATAGATTGACTGAATATGCAACTAAATGAACGAGTACTTGATTGATGTAGTAATGTGGCTTGGAGTGGAACCAACAAAGGAACAGAGTGATCTCAAATAAATAAAGTATTATTCTTCTACAAATTATTTTCAACCCAACACATTCCTGCATGGCGCATTCTCACTTTCTTCCCATTGGCTATTCTGACATTCGTATTACAGTTCTATTTTGTTCTCCTTTTACATCGCAAGTGGAGCAAAGTGATACAACGTGAAACGATATGGAAGCAGTTAGAAAATGCATTCATCTAAACCGAGAGATCAGCAGTGCATCAGCAATCATTCCTTTTCCAATCATTTCATTTTCCATATTCATTCATCAAGTACGTCTACCATATAACAACATGCAGATCATTTCAATCACAAATGAGTAGTAGTAACGTGTGTGTCCATTAGTGTGTTTGTGTTCATCAATCATCCCTATCTTCTCATAGAAGCAGACTACTTATGAGGGGAAAACAGCGAGCAGACCCCTCGGACCAAACATTCCTGCCACTGTCTTTAACTATGACGAGGTACAGCGAACATCTCTCCCTCCCAAACATTTCTTTGCTCAGAACGTTTGGTAACACATTACATTAAGTTGCTCTTAAACCTGTGCAGAAAGACTGTATTTACACCAGTGACAACATTAGATTAACATGTTGTTGCAGTGCATTTGGAAAGTATTCTTGACCCCTTGACCTTTTCCAAATTCTGTGACGTTACAGCCTTATTCTAAAATGTATTAAATTGGGGGGTTTTTCCTCATCAATCTACACACAATACTCCATAATGTCAATGCAAAAATAGTTTTTTAGAAATGTTTGCAAATGTATTAAAATCAAAAATGGAAATATCACGTTTACCTAAGTAGTCAGACCCTTTATTCAGTACCTTTGGCAGCGATTACAGCATCGAAGCGAAGGTTGGCACACCTGTATTTGGGGAGTTTCTTCTATTCTTCTTTGCAGATCCTCTCAACCTCTGTCAGGTTGGATGGGGAGCGTCGCTGCACAGCTATTTTCAGGTCTCCAGTGATGTTTGATCGGGTTCAAGTCCGGGCTCTGGCTGTGCCACTCAAGGGCATTCAGAGACGTGTCCCGAAGCCACTCCTGCATTGTCTTGACTGTGTGCTTAGGGTCGTTGTCCTGTTGGAAGGTGAACCTTCGCCCCAGTCCGAGGTCCTGAACGCTCTGGAGCAGGTTTTCATCAAGGATCTGATCTCTCTCTGTACTTTGCTCCATTCATCTACTCTCCCAGGCCCTCCCGCTGAAAAACATCCCCACAGCACGATGCTGCCACCACCATATTTTCCAACTCCAAGCGGGCTGTCATGTGCCTTTTACTGAGGAGTGGCTTTCGTCTTGCCACTCTACCATAAAGGCCTGATTGGTGGAGTGCTACAGAGATGGTTTCTGTACAGCACTTTGAGATATCAGCTGATGTACGAAGGGCTATATAAATAAATTTGATTTGATTTGATTTGTCCTTCTGGAAGGTTCTCCCATCTCCACAGCGGAACTTTGGAGCTCTGTCAGAGTGACCATCAGGTTCTTGGTCACCTCCCTGACCTAGGCCCTTGTCCCCCGATTGCTCAGTTTGACCAGGCGGCCAGCTCTAGGAAGAGTCTTGGTGGTTCCAAACTTCTTCCATTCAAGAATGATGAAGGCCACTGTATTCTTGGGGACCTTAAACGCTGCAGAGATTTTTTGGTACCCTTCCCCAGATCTGTCCCTCGCCACAATCCTGTCTCAGAGCTCTACGGACAATTCCTTCGACCTCATGGCTTGGTTTTGAATGTACCACAGATGGACGCCAATCAAGTTGTAGAAACATCTCAAGGATGATCAACGGAAACAGGGCGCACCTGAGCTCAATTTCGAGTCTCATAGCAAACGGTCTGAATATGTATGTAAATAAAGTATTTCTGGTATTTATTTTTAATACATTTGCTAAAATAAATAAAAAAGTGTCATCGTGAGGTGTTGTGTGTAGATTGATGAGAAAAAAATATTTAATCCATTTTAGAATAAGGCTGTAACATACCAATGTGTGGAAAAAGGAAGGGGTCTGAATACTTTCTGAATGCACTGTTCATAGTACCTCAGTAATTGCTTAATGGAATTGAACTGGTTTTTGTAATTACACAAGAGGAATTGGAACTATTCCTTATTCCACTTGCGTAATAACTAAAAACCACTCAAGGCCATTACAATTACAATGCGATAAAAAAATATGACGTATTGTGAGTGTAGTAATTACAGCGTCACTATACAGGTATAACAGCAACGTAATGTATTAGTGAATGTTCAAAACCGTTTTTTTTAAGTAGTATGTATGGATGTATATTCATATATCCAAACACTGTAGTTAATTCATCATCCTAATCAGGCACTTTTAAAGTATGTGTTAACTAATATCCATTGCATGAATAATCCAAACAAATTCCAAACTGAAGGTAATACGTATTGACCACACTCATGTAATGTGATGCCCCAAATAGGCTGAGGTAAATGACATTCTCAGATTTGAGCAACCTCCATCGTTTCTTGCATATGAAATGTGCATAAAAACGTTCCGTTCAAATGTTCCTTTCAAACATTTCAACTGATGCCACGGGTCCCATCTGTTGTTCCTCTGAAAGTAATTGTGTTGTAATGTTGTCATAATTTCACTACATTTAAAATACCACTAACATTACCACTACCGTTAATCTTTTCAGGTCCTCAGGAGAAAAAAAAAAAAAGTTGACGTATCAAGATTGGAATTTGAATTGTTGGAATGATGTGTTCTTTGATATTATTCGCCAGGAATGCTTAGCTTGATATTTCAGTCCAAATGTGTTCTCTGTTCTCTGTTTTACCCTCAACTTCTGTTGTATTTTGTTTAGTAGGATCAGTCCAATACCAAGGGAGAGTGATAAGAGGAATGCCACTGCATGATACATTTTAAGGTTTAAAGCTGCACTCCTCAATCTATTTTTCTGCCCACAGTGAGACCAGAACAGTTGTCTTTGTAAAACTGAAGGCTGGTAAATGTAACTGCCACTTTTGAATCAAAATAGATTGAGGAGTACATCTTTAACCATGGTTGGATGTCAATTCCATTTAATTCCACTGGAATTCTAATGTTCTTCATTACTTTTCAATTAGGATTATTCGAATTGGATTGAGTTCAACCCTGCCTTTAACATGATATCCCGATTGATTAATGGTGATATTGTGCTCTGGGTCTGATTCCTCTGTCAATCCGCTCAAGTAAATACTCATCCAAACAGTTTCTGACATGTGTTTTTAGGAGTACAAAGTGTCCAACTTTGAGCAGAGGCTGTTGAGCGAGATAGAGTTCCGTCTGGAGCGCACGCCAGTCGAGGAGTCGGATGACGAGGTACAACACGATGAGAGCCCGACAGGGAAGTGCGTCGCGCCCATATTCGACAGGAAGCTGAGGAACTTCAGGGCCATGGAGGGTGTCCCTATGACGTTCTCCTGTAAAGTGGTGGGGATCCCCGTACCGAAGGTGAGACAGCACGTCTATGATCTCTAAATACGTTTTCACCCACACTGTTTTTTTTTTTTAGCAGAGGTTTTCATCCAAAGTAACTTACAGTACAGTGAGTACAAAGGTTCTTAGTATGTGATCCCATCAGAAATTGAACCCACAACCTTAGTGTTGCACTATCAACACTCTTACCAACTGAGCCACACAGGACCACACAGACGGTCAATGTTTTATTTGCCAACGCCAGGCAAATAAAAAAATGTTGGATCATATTTGGGGGTCGCCCGGGATCTGGACATATACTCAACGTTTGTTAGAAAATCTCCCTCTCGCTTCAACACCATTTCAGGTTTACTGGTTCAAGGATGGCAAGCAGATCTTGAGGAAAAATGATCATTATAAGAAGATTCGAGAGGGGGACGGAACCTGTGTCCTACACATAGAGGTCACCAATAACGACGATGATGGCAACTACACTGTCATGGCAGCTAACCCCCAGGTAACCGAACCACCTGTAATCACCTTTCTTACCCCTTCACTAAATCTGATTTGTTGATTAATGAATGAATGCTCACCAGGGACGAATCAGCTGCTCTGGTCATTTGATCATCCAAACGGGTCCTCTCCGAAACCGAATGACACCTATGATTCACTCTCAGAGGTGAGCAGGACTGACTGAGTGTGCATTGGGATCTGCAGAGGTAAGAAGAACCCTCTTCAGGTTGGAGTGCCAGAATGATTGCAGCTCTTAATGTTTTGTGGAGGCTACTTACAGTAAGATCCCAGATGTACATATTGCCCAGACAACTATTGAACAGCCCTCATAGCAACCATAAACCAATATATCGTTAAACCCATCAGAGAAAAATACATTGTTTTATCTCTAAGATAGCAACATGAATCTCATGCATCGTTGTATGGGCTCCTGAGTGGCGCCGCGGTCTAAGGCACTGCATCTCAGTGCTAGAGGCGTCACTACAGACCCTGTTTCGATTCTAGGCTATATCACAACTGGCCTTGATTGGGAGTCCCATAGGGTGGCACACAATTGGTCTAGCATCGTTAGGGTTAGGGCTGGGGTGGGCCGTCATTGTAAATAAGAATTTGTTCTTAACTGACTTGTCTAATTAAGTAAAACATTTAAAATCATAATAAAATTAGCGATAGCGATTAGCGATTGCAGATGACAAGATATCTCAGCAACACCAGGGCCAATATACATGTACTGTAACATATTCAGCACATCCCTACAGGGTGCGGGCCCGCATACAGGAAGTAGAAGAGGGTGAACCAACCCAGGAGCGCTTCTTCCGACCTCACTTCCTCCAGGCTCCAGGGGACATGGTGGCTCACGAGGGCAGAGTCTGTAGATTAGACTGCAAGGTATGTCCTCTCTGGATGAAATAACCATGGACTTGTAAATAAGCAATGGGCATTTAATACATTTTAGAATGACTATTAAAAAAGATCATTACTATAAACCAGTTAGGATAGCCTTTGCAGATAGATAGGACTGCACACATCTCACAAGAAGTGTTGTGTGTTTCTCTGTTTTCCAGGTGAGTGGCCTACCAAACCCAGAGCTGATGTGGCTGATCAACGGGAGGCCCATCTACCCAGACGTCTACCACCGGATGCTGGTGAGGGAGAACGGCGTCCATTCCCTTGTCATAGACCCTCTAAAACAGGACGACGCTGGGACATACACCTGCATCGCCAGCAACAAAGCAGGACAGAGCTCCTTCGGTCTGGAGTTAAGAGTTGTGGGTAAGAGTTCTCGAAGCAATGAAGCATTTTCATGAAACCCAAATAGTGTACCTCTTGATAACAAATGAGTATTTCATGATTATTAAAGATTTATACGCATTTATGATGACTAGGTAATCAGTGAGCGCTTTTGAATAAGTACAAAGTCCAAACCATGAATTGGTTGTTGTAGTGATGTGTGCCATTAGAATTAATAAGTAGTAGTAATTAGTAATTGTACATGACAGAGAAGAACTATTCTTTGCCCTTTCAGAAAAAGAGATGAAGCAGGCCCCCCAGTTTGTGGAGAAGCTCCAGAACACAGGCATCGCAGAGGGCACCCCTGTCCGACTGGAGTGCAGGGTTCTGGGCATGCCTCCACCTGTTATCTATTGGAAGAAAGACAACGACACCATTCCTCACACCAAGGCCAGAGTCAGGTTAGTGTTCCCTAACTAACCTCTCCCCTTCCAACCAGAGAGGTGACTGCCCATCCTATGGGTGCACTTATATTAAAACTCATGAAGACAAGAGGTAAAACAAAACCATGCTTAGCGATGTCGGTACATGCCAAATTAGCTTCGACTTTTTGAGATTAGAATATTGATGCCTGTTATTCACAATTTTTTTTTTTAATAGATCACAGTGAATATATACATTTATTATGATCATTTAATTGAAGAGATGAATTTTGATTCTAGCATACACCAGGATGCCACTGGATATGTTTGCCTCCTGATTCAGCCTACCAGGAAAGAGGATGCTGGCTGGTACACCGTATCAGCAAAGAATGAGGCTGGAATTGTTTCATGCACAGCCAGGCTAGACATCTATGGTAAGTTCAATTCAATACAACTTTCAACAGCTTTCTTTTACCCACCAGTGTTTATTGTAAAAGTTTTGAATTAGTTAATAGTTGCTAATGATTGTGCTTAAAGTATATCAAGATATCAAATAAATGCACAATAATACCCAACGCTACAGTGCCTTCAGAAAGTATTCATGCCCCTTGACTTTTCCCACATTTTGTTGTGTTACAGCCGGAGTTTAAAATTGATTAAATTGAGATTTTGTGTCACTGGCCTTCAAACAATAACTCATAATGTCAAAATGGAATTATGGTTTTAGAATTTCTTATACAAATTAACACAAAATGATAAAGTTAAAATGTCTTGAGTCAATAAATATTCAACCCCTTTGTTAAGGCAGGCCTAATGTTCAGGAGTAGAAATGTGCTTAACAAGTCACATAATTGTGTGTGTGTGTGCAATAATAGTGTTTAATTAACATGATTTTTTATATTTTGTATATTTTGTTATATATTTTTTAAATATATATTTATATATATCCAATTGTTTAGTAGCTACTATCTTGTCTCATCGCTACAACTCCTGTATGTGCTCGGGAGAGACGAAGGTTGAAAGTCATGCGTCCTCCGATAACACCGTGCACCTGGCAACCTTGGTTAGCGCGCACTGCGCCCGGGAGTAGCTGGTGCCCGATGAGACAAGGATATCCCTACCGGCCAAACCCTCCCTGCCCCGCACAACGCTAGACCAATTGTGCATCGCCCCACGGACCTCCCGGTCGCGGCCACGACAGAGCCAGCGGCCGCACAGCTGGCGCTGCAGTACAGTGCCCTTAACCACTGCGCCACCCGGGAGGCCCCATTAACATGATTTTTTAATGACTACCTCATCTCTGTACTCCACACCTACAATTTTCTGTAAGATCCCTCAGTCAAGTAGTACTTTTAAAACACATATTCAACCACAAAGACCAGGGAGGTTTTCCAATGCCTCGCAAAGAAGGGCATCTATTGGTAGATGGGTAAAAAAAAAACAGACATTGAGCATGGTATTAATTACACATTGGATGGTGTATCAATACACCCAGTCACTACAAAGATACATGCTTCCTTCCTAACTCAGTTGCCGGAGAGGAAGGAAAGCGCTCAAGGATGAGGACAATGGTGACTTTTAAACAGTTAGAGAGTTTAATGGTTGTGATAGGAGAAAACTGAGCATGGATCAATAACATTGTAGTTACTCCACAATACTAACCTATATGACAGAGTGAAAAGAAGAAAGCCTGTACAGAATACAAATATGCATCCTGTTTTCATAAGGTGCTAAAGTAAAACTGAATACTATCCTGAATACAAAGCATTATCTTTGTGGCAAATCCAACACAAAACATCACTGAGTACCACTCTTCATATTTTCAAGAATGGTGGTGGCTGCATCTTGTTATGGGTATGCTTGTCATTGGTAAGGATTAGGGATTTTTTGTTGTTATTGATCAAAATAAGCCTAATAGAGCTAAGCAAAGGAAAAATCCTAGAGGAAAACCTGGTTCAGTCTGATTTCCAACAGACACTGGGAGACAAATTCACCTTTCAGCAGGACAATAACCTAAAACACAAGGCCAAATATACAATGGAGTTGCTTACCGAAGGGACGTTGAATGTTCCTGAGTGGCCTACTTACCGCTTTGACTTAAATCGGCTTGAAAATCGATGGCAAGACATGAAAATGGCTGTCTAGCAATGAACAACAACGAAGAATTAAAAAAAAAAATAATGTGCAAATATTGTACAATACAGGTGTGCAAAGCTCTTAGACTTAACCAGAAAGACTCACAGCTGTAATTACTGCCAAAGTTGATTATAATATGTATTTACTCAGGGATGTAAATACATACAAATGAGAAACATCTGTATTTCACTTTCAGTAAAATGTGCTACATTTTCAAAAAACATGTTCTCACTTTGTCAATATGGGGTATTGTGGTGAGATAAAAAAAATAAAAAAATGTAATCCATTTTGAATTCAGGCTGTAACACAACAACATTTTGATTACATCAAGGGGTATGAATACTTTCTGAAGGCACTGTGTCTCTGTTGTCTGCAGCCCAGTGGCATAAGCAGGTCCCTCTGCCTATGAAAAAAGCTCCGCGGCAGGGCAGTCGCTATGCAGTGCTGACCGGCCAAGGCCTGGACATCAAATCTGCCTTCCCCACGACGGACAATAGCCCCATCCTGTTCTCCAGCTCCCCTGTGGAGGCACAGCTGGAGAGTGAGGAGCTGTGAGGAGCAGACACACTTCAGAGTCTGTAAAATTTCCCATAATGCACAGGTTTTTCCAAAATTCCAAAAGTTTAGGAAAGTTTGAGAATTTTGTCAACCTACTCCACCACCACCACCACCACCACTTTAATCACTACTGGCCCTTTGAGTCTACAAACGTCTCTTATCTGGAGTCTCGTAGGGCTGGTTTCCCAGACACAGATTCAGCCAAATCCTGGACTAAAAAGCATGCCCAATAGAGAATCTCCATTGAAAGTGCTTTTAGTTCAAGACTAGGCATAATCTGTGTCTGGGAAACTGGGTCCCAGAGTTGAGTCTGCTCTAACACCTCCTCATGACTAATCTACTAGTTCATCTAATCTGTGGTGGCCAGTGGGATGGAAGAGCAGGACTATAATCTTAGCAGTTTGTGTCATCTGGTTTGTGTGATACATTGAAATTACAATGACAAAAACGGTTAGATTTACAACTGGCAACCTAATGCTCTGTTTGTTCCTATTGAATTGTATCATTTGAAGCGTCTTTTTCACACAAAACAGACAAACTTGCCAAGTTTTAGTTCACTATCATCTTTTGATAGGTCTGATTTGTTTAGGGTTCATTTTGTTCTACTTTTTGATTAGTTAGTTTGATATTGAGAAGGTTGTTGAATGTTGATGATCATGACATACTTTCATCATCATACACTTCAACCTGTTCTTTATCTTTAGCAAATTGACTATTTTGTTTGGACGTGGTTATTGTATGGTTTGTTTTTATTTCAAACGTATATATTTGTGTCAAATAAAGATAGTTTATTTTAATGTTCATATAATATATATGTGCATTAAATGTAAATCAAAGAAATACACTAAAGGAAAGCCAAACTGACAAATTAAATTGTACACATGCATACATTGAGTGGGGGGGGTGCTACTCAATATTAGGAAGGTGTTCTTAATGTTTTGTACACTCAGTGTATATACAGTGGGGAGAACAAGTATTTGATACACTGCCGATTTTGCAGGTTTTCCTACTTACAAAGCATGTAGAGGTCTGTAATTTTTAATCATATGTACACTTCAACTGTGAGAGCCAGAATCTAAAACAAAAATCCAGAAAATCACATTGTATGATTTTTAAGTAATTCATTTGCATTTTCTTGCATGACATAAGTATTTGATACATCAGAAAAGCAGAACTTAATATCTGGTATAGAAACCTTTGTTTGCAATTACAGAGATCATATGTTTCCTGTAGTTCTTGACCAGGTTTGCACACACTGCAGCAGTGATTTTGGTCCACTCCTCCATACAGACCTTCTCCAGATCCTTCAGGTTTCGGGGCTGTCGCTGGGCAATATGGACTTTCAGTTCCCTCCAAAGATTTTCTATTGGGTTCAGGTCTGGAGACTGGCTAGGCCACTCCAGGACCTTGAGATGCTTCTTACGGAGCCACTCCTTAGTTGCCCTGACTGTGTGTTTCGGGTTGTTGTCATGCTGGAAGACCCAGCAACAACCCATCTTCAATACTCTTACTGAGGGAAGGAGGTTGTTGGTCAAGATCTCGCGATACATGGCCCTATCCACCCTCCCCTCAATACGGTGCAGTCGTCCTGTCCCCTTTGCAGAAAAGCATCCCCAAAGAATGATGTTTCCACCTCCATGCTTCATGGTTGGGATGGTGTTCTTGGGGTTGTACTCATCCTTCTTTTTGCTCCAAACACAGCGAGTGGAGTTTAGACCAAAAAGCTCAATTTTTTGTCTCATCAGACCACATGACCTTCTCCCATTCCTCATCTGGATCATCCAGATGGCCATTGGCAAACTTCAGACGGGCCTGGACATGCGCTGTCTTGAGCAGGGGGCCCTTGCGTATGCTGCAGTATTTTAATCCATGACGGCGTAGTTTGTTACTAATGGTTTTCTTTGAGACTGTGGTCCCAGCTCTCTTCAGGTCATTGACCAGGTCCTGCCGTGTAATTCTGGGCTGATCCCTCACCTTCCTCATGATCATTGATGGCCCACAAGGTGAGATCTTGCATGGAGCCCCAGACCGAGGGTGATTGACCGTCATCTTGAACTTCTTCCATTTTCTAATAATTGCGCCAACAGTTGTTGCCTTCTCACCAAGCTGCTTGCCTATTGTCCTGTAGCCCATCCCAGCCTTGTGCAGGTCTACAATTGTGTCCCTGATGTCCTTACACCCTCTCTGGTCTTGGCCATTGTGGAGAGGTTGGAGTCTGTTTGATTGAGTGTGTGGAGGTGTCTTTTATACAGGTAATGAGTTCAAACAGGTAATGTGTGTAGAACAGGAGGGCTTCTTAAAGAAAAACTAACAGGTCTGTGAGAGCCGGAATTCTTACTGGTTGGTAGGTGATCAGATACTTATGTCATGCAAATGAATTACTTAAAAATCATACAATGTGATTTTCTGGATTTTTGTTTTAGATTCCGGCTCTCACAGTTGAAGTGTACCTATGATTACAAATTACAGACCTCTACATGCTTTGCAAGTAGGAAAACCTGCAAAATCGGCAGTGTATCAAATACTTGTACTCCCCACTGTAGCAAGTACTATGAATATGACCAGGTGAATCCAGGTGAAAAATATGATCCCTTGTTGTTGTCACTTGTTAAATTCACTTCAATCAGTGTAGATGGAGGGGAGGAGACTGGTTAAATAAGTATTTTTAAGCCTTGAGACAATTGAGACATGGATTGTGTGTGTGCCATTCCTAGGGTGAATGGGCAAGACAGAATATTTAAGTGCCTGGGTTTTTCACGCTCAACAGTGTCCTGTGTGTATCAAGAATGATCCACCACCCAAAGGACATCCAGTCAACTTGACAGAACTGTGGGAACCATTGGTGAACATGGGCCAGCATCCCTGTGGAACGCTTTCGACATCTTGTGGAGTCCATGCCCCAACGAATTGAGGCTGTTGCAACTCAATATTAGGAAGGTGTCCTTAATGATTTGTACACTCAGTGTATATAGCCAGCTCTACTATGAATATGTCTTTACAATTTGATATCTAGAATTGGTTCAAAAATCTGATTGAGTTTACCTTGATTTTCAATTAAAACAGAATATTTCACATCGAATACATGATTTGTAAATGCACACTTTTGCACTGTGGTCCTGTTGTGTTTTGAGTCCATACTGATAGCATATGGAAAAGCAAGTTAACTACTGTAAGCAAAGGATGGCATTTAGTGCAAAAAATACACTGTAAGCCTCATTATAAACTTGCAGTGTGATTACATTTGAAACGTTTCTGCTAAAATGTGTGTTATCAGGTGGCGATCATTTGACAAGAGTTTAGTCAACCGAACAATAGATAAATAGTCGCCTCTTTATTATCACGCAGTTTGAAATGAAGCCAGATTGGAAAGGGGTTTATGGTCATTTCTGCGCTTTGCTCAATGCTTTTTGCATTACGAAAATGGCTCTGTTTCTTCTCACTGCCCCATAAATGGATAGTTGTGGTTACAGTAGCTTAACAGTACACCAGGAGCCTTATCCAAGGATTGCATTTCAAACACTATCATGATGTTTACTTGACAGAAATGCCTTTTTAAGGTGAGGGATTTGAGCTGCTATTTCTGCTGTATGGAGATAGGTAACTGAATATGTAAGTTATTTTAATAAGAAAAACGAAATTCTGACAGGAATTTATGCAATAATGTTCATGCAGCAGTATAGTTGTACTTTGAAAAATATACTCATGTGTTTCAATGTTAGTGGGTCTAGTGATAGGAAATATATTTGTTTGTTGGTAGGCACATGTGCTTTAACAGGATTCACTGATAGAATGAAATGTATGTGTGGGAGAAATTATGTTTTGACGTTTTGATGGAACTGTACACACCCTTGTAGCTAACATGCGATTATTGAAAAACAGATTAAATGTTTGAACACATATTCAATAAATGTAAAGTTGCACCATGTAAAATAGTTTTTTTCCCCCTGAGAATAAAGTTATATTTATTCCAAAAAATATATATAATGTATATTTTTGTACATACATGTGTCTTACACATTATGAATGCATGACATTTTATGGAAATATCTTTATTTTTTTAATTATTTAAATTTTACGTAGAATCAGAGTCTAGCAAAATAAAATGTATTGTTCCACCTACCTTTAAAAAACAAACCTTTGATCCACTCATTCACAATTGTTATTATTATGGATTATTGACTAATTCATTATCAGCTAGATTCATTTTTATGGAGTATACATTTGTAACATGATAATCAACACATATATCATTTACCTCTGTTATACAGTGCAATAATCCAATTTAATTGGATATCATGCTAGGTCTCAACTACTCTTCCCTTTGGTTTATTGTCAAATATGAGGTGAGATCTTGTTTCAGGCTTATTAGCGTGTTATTTACTTATTTTTTTCTGAGACCAATACACAATTCCAGACAGGAGACAATGCTCAGCTAAGCCAATTAAGCAATGTTAATCACACCAATTAGACTAGCAAAAAAGTTCAAATAGGCATGAAATTGCATTCACCTTACTTGACCTAATTGCAGTCCCCAGCCTCATTTGACCAGCTGCTACTTGTTGGCTGATTGGTAAATGAACATGTTATACTGGGGTTCGGTACATGGTTGTTATAGTCCTACTGTGTTAAGGGGGTATGAGGGGTGGAAGTGACAAAAACGTTATGCAATGAATTAATGTGATAATGAATTAATCAAACCAAATTTAATTTAGTCTACTCCATTATTTAATTACTGTACTTTTATTCAAACCGTTACTAATTTTAAAACGTTTGTCATGCCCCTCATAAGCCCTGTTTATTCCTGGTTCTGACATCCGTCATATCCTGATCTTGTCTGCAGTCTACATTCGGATTCTGCTATGAAATTATTTGCATACAAGGAGGGACCCGCAATAGTCTGTATTGCGGACACAGTGCAGGGATAAAAAAAAAAGTACATTTTAAACCATGTGTAGACACATTTCTGAAAATGTGGGCACAATCAAAATGTAGACAAGATCAGGACGGGGCTATAATGGACCCTGTTTCTATCTTTGATTGAACCCTGACGTTTGAGTCTCAGGTAATAGGCCCTCTGCTGCGGATATGTCCATGATGAATTGGCTCTGAAGGGACACTTGCTAGTGGTTGGTTTAGGAGAGTAAATAGTCACGTGGTTTCAAGTGCTGTTTTTTTAGATAGAAGCCCTGTTTATACCTGGTGCTAACAAGCATCCTGATCCTGTCCACATTGTTATTGTGCCCACATTTTTAGACGGTGTAGACGATTAAAAGATGCATTGTGAGCTGATTGTGATCACATCTTCCTGGCCATCTACAGAGGGAGTCAGGAGCCTCGTTTAAACTTGGTGCTAACATGCTCTTAATCATTTCTAAATGAAACTTGAGTATATTATTTAATCTAATCAGATTGACGAAATCTGACCGAACATACTGTCGGCCCCTAATACTGACGTTTTTACACTTTCCCTACTCTTAAACTTCAGAGGCCGTCATCTCCAAGTAGATCTACATGCATCTGGACAGGTCACTCCTTTTTCTGTGACATATTGCTTTTGACAGAGGGGGTAAACTAGCCACCAGTCCTTGTCAGACAAGCCAATCATACGAATGAGTGGGAAAACAAGGCTGGAAGAAATGGAAAGGTCGGAGACGGTCTGAAACATAGGCCACTCACAAGACAAGCAGCAGCTGGCCAACTACATCCATCTGTAATCAATGAACCAAACTGGTAGATGGGATTATATGCCTAATTGCACAGCAAACCAGTCCATTCCCAAAATGACCAAACAGCATGAGCTTGTGTCCTTGACCCAATATGACCTAGGCATGAGGCAGCATCTTGGGCACCTAGCAGTAATTCATGATTCATACACAATGCTTCTATACCCTGGGTTTTCACGCATAAATCCCTTTCTATGGCATTACGTTACATGATCTATTCCAGGAAGTAAACACAACGAGAAGAGCTAATAAATATTGACTGGGATTGCTGTAGTCACATTACTCATATTATTTTATGCAAATGTTCTACATATCTGTTAATGCCATTCAGAAATACGACTGTCTAACATTTGAGTGCATTTAAAGCTAGCAATAGGCCTATGCGTGGGATGTTGGTATGTACTGTGTGGGTTTGTGTTTACGTTTGGATGGAAGGGGAGGGGCTGTTGACCTGGTCAGATTCATCCCTTGATTGTTGGACTTACTTGCACCAGATGGAAAGGACAGACAGTTAAACAAATGATTCTGTCAAGTCTCATTTCCTCGGACCACTAGACAGATCAATTATTTACTTCACACATGGTCCCCAGTAAAGTACAAGGACACTAATGTATACCACATACTGTGCTTGATTAAGAACACAGCATTGGTAAACAGACCAGCAATAGCCACCCAATATTGGAGCAATCTCTTTTATTACATTCTAATAAACCATAGCAATAATGAATATACTTCTTGTTTATTCATGTAATGCATGTCCCGTCCCTAACTCTACCCAAAATATCAAATTCAAAACTAAATGTTTCACAAGACCAATAACATGTCAGAATATTTTGTGTGTACGTGATTTTGTCCTTCTCAAAATCATTTTATTTATCCCAGTCGGTGAAAAGAGCAACTGAGCAGGGTGTTGGTCTAGGAGTCACTCTTAAACCATTTAGGGGTTAGGGGTCACACTTACACTTTCTTCTCTGGGGATAATCTGTCTCGGATTATAAATGAGATTATCCGTATTATCATTATGACTAAGAACGAAACCTGTGATAAGCGAGTAAATAAACAAATGGTGTTTCCTTTAATATGTCATTTGTAGTGACATATTATCCCCAAATGTTCTTTCTAAATGTAGGTATGCAATGCAAATCACAAATACATAATCAATAAACACATGCAAACATTTTTATAAAAATCATGATAATAAATAATATTTAGCAATGATAATTAATTCACTTTCTAAAGGAAATCTGACAAATGGATATTTTAAAGAAGCTGCATAAAAGCCCCAATAATCTATATTACAACAAATGTCATGAGTGTTGACATCGAATGAAGTTCCCCTATGTTATATATCTGTTGTTCCTTCAGCTCTTGTGCAATTCAATTACTCATTTTTTACTTAAGGGACAAAATAACCGGCTATTATAAACATTGAATACAACGTATGCCATACACAGCAAACAAAGGCCTAATGTAAAGCAAAAAACAAACCAAAAAGATCACGGAAAGTACGACTGCAACATGTTGATTTCCTATTGAATTAAAGTGAACATAAGACTTTCAATTGTTACTTAGAGATTTTCCTTTGATGTCACTGTCTTTACACTGGTTAGAATTTCATCCAAGATAATCAGCTCTATAGGTTTCATTGCCAGATGGTAGATTTCTGTGTTTGCAACGCATGGCTGTTAGTAAAGCCATGATGGCTCAGAGTGAAGCCATGACCAGATAGAACAGGCTGACTTAATTGGAATTTCATTAAGGATTTGTTTGCGTTTTTGTCAGTGGGTGTGTGTGTTTGTGTGTCTGCGTTGGTGTCTATCCCAGCAAACAATATTGAGGATGGGGGGGAGGGCGATATTGGGGAGGGGGGTTAAAAGCAATATTGGGGATAGATGGGGGGGTATGAGTGATGGGATGGGACTCCACCTGCTGCCACCTGTTCATCTCCTGGGTCATATAAAAGTGTGTTCCTCAGTCTCTCCAAGACCAGAGACACAGAAGCTGTTTTACTGTTTAGGCTTAGCAGAGGACCAACACTTTGGATTAACTTCAAATTGTTCACTTGACATACAGCTTTATCGATACACAGCTTAATTAGACAAGGACTTTGGACAGCTACAAGAGGAACTTTGCGAAATTTGAAAACATCTTAAAACAGTCTGGCGGTTAGTTAACACACCACTTGACTTGGTTGACTCATCGCCACATTTTGGGAGGTTTTGGTAACATACAGTAGACAGAACCAGGAGAAAACTTGTGAACTGAATCGTGGAATTGTGACCAAAACCATGGTGTCCCGCCAGCCCAGTTGCACTGGATCTGACTCTGGATCCGAGTCCGAGAGTCTGGATTCGAAGTCTGGATCTCCAGAGAAGCATGATGGTTCCACACGGCGGAGGATGGCAGCCAACGCCCGTGAGAGGAAGAGGATGCAGGGGCTGAACACAGCCTTTGACCGTCTCCGTAAAGTGGTCCCCCAGTGGGGCCAGGATAAGCAACTGTCCAAGTACGAGACTCTGCAGATGGCCCTCAGCTACATCATGGCCCTCAGCCGGATCCTGACGGACGCCCAGAAGCGCAAAGCCCCCCACAGACAGTGGCTGGACCTGCAGTTTGACTCTGTGCAGCCAGAGAACTATCAGTGCTTCAGTACTATCAGGTACAGCTCTCCAGTTGAACAGGAGTACATGCATTCGTCCTTTCCCTACCAGTACGACGGCCTCCAAGTTCCTACATAGACTAGATGGTAAACTGAAAAACTAGTCATGTTGTTTGAGGTGAACGACAATCTGTACTTGTTTTTATGATGCAGGCGTTTTCTCCAACCCAGGAGTCAATAAATAGATTTGTATTGCTTTTATTTAAAAAATATATATTTATTGACATTTGTTTATATTTTAATGATTATTAAGTTTAGACATACGTTTAATATAAAATTCTTTAAAAAAAAGCAATTGACAGCTTGTATTGCATTTCAGTGTACTGTACTGCAATTGATTTAGCTAAGAGTTGGTTCCTCTGTACTCTTCCCTGGTACACACAGACATCTTGGCTTTCTCGATTTTCTCTTTCTCTCTGTATTGTTGGTAAGTAAACATTTCACTGTTAGTCTACACCTGTTTTTAATGAAGCATGTGACAAATAAAATTTGATTTGATTTGTATCAAATCTTCCAGATGAGACCCTGACATAATTGGTGTAATTTATAGTGAATGCGAATCATAGGATTACAAGTGGAGTTATTTGCCCCAATTGTTATTGTGTAAAAAAACAGTGACATTTTACAACTTTGGTAAGATACACTTTGAATCTATTTTTGTAAATGTTAACATAATGTTCTCTAGCCACAAAATGTAGGCATTTTGTAAATTCTACATGTTTTTTTGTGCTCTTCAGTTTTTCTAAACTGTGTTTAAAACTGTGTTTGTTTAATAGTCGTTTTTCTACTGAAATAAAAGTTGCTAGCTATTTTATTGAAATTGCTTTTGAGTTGTGTCAAGTTTTGTTCTTTTGTACATTTGCACATATTTGATCGTCTCATGGATCCCTTGACCAAGTCAGCAAGCGATGGTTCCCATCCAACAACCATTCTGTTTGGCTTGAGTGGAGACATCAACGCAGAGCACTTTACAGGTGAAGGTCACTTTCCATTTAACTGAGCCAGTATTTGTCTATCATCTAATAAGGAGGTAAATAGATTGTTATGGTAACCAATCATAACATATCTTTGGGGAATTAAATGTGAATGTACATCCTGTACCCAAAACATCCATTAACCGTAGCCCTTTCAACTCTTTCTATCTTAATTGCCCCATCTCATCTATGTTGTATACCTAGACAACAGGGGGTGCAAAAGGGGACCTAAAAATGTACAGCATTTCTTTTCTTTTGATGTGTCAGGTTCTAAGTGAGATTGATGGCGGGTCAGTCTGGTCCTGCACCACCCTGATCAGTGCGCCGTCCTTTTGTCCGGAGCTCCTGTGCCCTGAGATAAGACGGGATTACGTCAATGGTAGACCAACATATGAACAAATAAAAGGGCCTCGATTTTGGGCCCACAAATGTGAGATGATGTCGTTGAGCTTCTTTTTTCTTTTTACGAGTGAAGAACATTAGACAAATCTAATCAATTGATCATCATCATCATCATTAATAATAAATGCATGTCATGTCGTTGATCATTATCAGAAATGAACAAAGTGCTAAACAGAATGGTTGAATTCGGATCACTAGTAATTGGGATTATTATTTCACAAATGCCTTGTCAATATTTTGACACCAGAATAAGGAGGTGATGTTGGCCTATACTGTACCTCTGACTCACACCCAAGAAATGACATAAATCAGGTCAGTAATAATTCAGTAATAATAAAAAGTCCCATATTACTTTAGCACAACTGTACAGAGTTACCCCTAGAATAGTCGTATGACCACAACAAACCTGCATTCGTTTGAATACCAAGAATTGGGGATGGAAAGTGAGCGTTAGAAATGTTTAAATGTTGCCATCATGGTACATGCGGCATCTGATTATTGAAGCCTGTGTGCCAGATCCTGCCAAAGGCTCAACCAATGAGGAGATATTAAACTCTATTGTTGGGCAATGGCTGTGCCTAATTCCACTGTTCAGGGGCACTGATGCACGGACCTTCATGGCTGGACTCTTAACACAGAATCTGTTACTACCACCAATCTCTTCATATAGCATTTAATCCGATAATTATTTCATTTTAAGAGGGGCAATCTGTGATTGCAACTTCCATGTTTTACTTAAAATAATGCTATATACCCATTGATTCCTGAAGAATATAACTTACAAATGCCTCATGAGTTTAGTTCAACTGTTGTACCCCATCAGAACCCAAAATATAACCTTGTTTTACATCAGTGTTTGTAAACAATGCAATTGTAAACAACACTGTATAGCCTCAGAACATGAATAATACTATAATTTTTATATAATGGATGGTCAGTCCTTGCATACAGTACATAGCTCTGTCTATGATATTGAATGTGGTTACATTTCTTTACCACATCCCTTCGGACCGCGGAAGATCGTAAACCTGCATATGTCGGCTCAATTGGGAAAAAAACTCCACATTTCAATCGCACGATAACGCAGCGGTCCGTATTGAATGTAGCCCTTTGTTATTGAACTGCATATTGTCCCTCCAAAGCCAAAGTCTGTATCATTTCCAGTAATTTCAATTTTTGAAATACAGCGTATCCTTAGAGATTGAGATTAGTACAACTTTTTTATTTTACCATACACACAAAATGTGGGCTCTATTATTCCATTGTTTATGTTTCCGTTGTTATGAGACTTGTATAGTTTACGATTATGTTTAGAAAAGTAATGTTTCCCTCTCATGGAATGACATTCATTGACCACTACAGATATATCATAGAAATCAATAGATTTGCATGTACATTTTTTAATTTAAAAAAAATTGTGTCCATTGTTACATTTTTTGGTCGATGGCCCACTCTTTGATAGTATGCATATAAGTGTACCTATGTCTCGTCTATATTTATTGTCAAAAATCATTTCATTTAAACTCAATGAGTCAATTAATCTGATTAACAATGAATTATTTGCTGCTCCAGATGTGCCCTTGAACAAGGCATTTAACCCTAATTTCCTCGAGGGGCGCCGTACTACTATGGTTGACCCTGTAAAACAACACAGTTCACTGCACTTATCCTGTGTATGTGACAAAAAAATGTATTTTTGTCTTCACGGAAAATTGTCGTTACAAATGAACCAAGCTAGTGCAAAGATGATATGATTCATTATTTCATCTCCGAGTATATCTCACCCTCAACATACACTAAATTGTAATGAATATGTGTATGTGGGATGAGGTAAATTACACAGATGGTCATGGTAATTCAGAAGCTTTGTGGATTGTTTGCAAACTTAATATGCTTTTTGACAGTTGGTCAAAAATGTATATGCTAATGAGGTGACCAGGGCCTATTATACTCCATGTCTTCGGGCAGGAGATCAGAGGCACACTGCAGCAGCTATATTCTGATTAATTCAGCCACAAGCATTCAACAGTTGTCAATGGATCATGTAATTGACATGTCAATTAATTTGTTTAGCAGGAGTTTGTTGCCATTGCGAATGACTGAGTGGTTAACAGGTTGTGACGTTTAGAAAAACATTTAATCTAGAATCGGCTTCCTATTTCACAACAAAGCTTCCTTCACTCATGCTGCCAAACATACCCTCGTAAAACGGACCATCCTACCGATCCTTGACTTCGGCGATGTCATCTATAAAATAGCCTCCAACACTCTACTCAGCAAACTGGATGTAGTCTATCACAGTGCCATCCGTTTTGCCACCAAAGCCCCATACACTACTCACCACTGCGACCTATACGCTCTCGTTGGCTGGCCCTCGCTTCATACTTGTCGCCAAACCCACTGGCTACAGGTTATCTACAAGTCTCTGCTGGGGAAAGCCCCGCCGTATCTCAACTCGCTGGTCACCATAGCAGCACCCACTCGTAGCATGCGCTCCAGCAGGTATATCTCACTGGTCACCCCCAAAGCCAATTCCTCCTTTGGTCGCCTTTCCTTCCAGTTCTCTGCTGCCACTGACTGGAACGAACTGCAAAAATCACTGAAGCTGGAGATTCCCATCTGGTTAAATAAATAAACATCTTATGGAATATGGAAATACTTGAGAGCTACACAGAAACAAACATTAAAAGTGATATATCGGCATTACGCTCACATTTTCTAAGGAAAATTTGTCATTTTTTATTTGACCAATTTTTTATGTCAGTTTGAAGTAACATCATGAAACAAATCATCCCAAAGATTTTCTCAGCACCCCTATTGCCGAAGAAAGTGAACATGAGAAAAGTGCACTATTCTAATAACTCTCTTTTAATAGAAGAATGAGCATTGTGTGTCATGTATTCAATGTTAAACTGGGGAGTTTATTGTGCACAAGAAAGCACCAGCTCCTCCCTCTTCCATGCTTATGTCATCGGCCCTTTAAAGTGATCCCACCGACAGTTGATGGTTAACAAGCTTGCTAGACTGGTCCTGCCTCACTATCATCTTGCTTGAGAACCTACGGCAATATTATCCCATATTGGAGTGTAGAGAGCCAGGTGATCCCAACCAGGCACCAATGCAGCGCCTCAACAACCGGTCGGAGAGTCACCTCAGTGGACAGGTGGAGTGTGAGTTGGACAGCCTGGGGAAGGGTTCCTGGGTGAACCAGGGGTACTGTGGCTCTCCTCCACCCATACCTCGGGCTATCAGCACCGTCTACAACCCTCAGCCTCTGTACCCACAAGGCTCCTTCGACAGCATGTGCAAACTGACAACGCCGAGCCCTTTCCCAACAGAGGTCAAGCCGCAGGAGACAGGTTCCGATAATAAAAAACGCGGTGGATGCTGCTCATTTTTTAAAGGTAGGAATTGGTTCACCACCGTTGGGTTGTTGTTGTATTTTGTATTTGCTTCATTTGAATTATTTTACCTGGCAATGTCATCAAGTTGAAATGATGTACAGACTAATGCTGTGCCGGAAATATTCCCTTCCTTGGCATGTCATGGAAGGAAATGTGTACGGCCTTAAATTAGTATATCTTTTCAGAGTTCTCTGAAATTATGGGATTTTCTTCATTTATGTAGGACTGTGGGGCACGACACTGACTGAGAACACATCGGACAACCGGGAACTGTTTGTTAGGACCACTCTGAGGGAATTACTGGTCTATTTGGTGTTCCTTGTGGACATATGTCTATGTAAGTATGTCAACAATACATGTTTCTTTTTGTTCATGGCTATGTATATTGAGTGAATTCACATTTCAATGTAAGGATATGACTGTATGGTAACATGATCATTTCAAGTCTGCCGCTACTGTACATGTGTCTTAAAAACGGACATTCAAACAATAATTCATTTTTTATGACTAACAGTAATTGTGTTATTTGAGTTACTTAGTAAGTGTTCGGGTACAATTCAGGAACAATAAACGTCGTTGCAGGGATTAGCTTGGCATATTTATGATTTTCTATATAATGTTGTTTTGGAAGTCTGACCTGCCCTTTTTGTTGTGTCAGAGTGTGCCAGGTCATGGGTAAGCAAAGCAAACGTATGATCTGTGCCTTGTACATAGATCTAGTAACGATGCAGACTGGTTGACAATAGGCAACACAGACAGAAAGTATGCCTTATCTGAGTGTAATTGGCATCTAAATGATCACTGTGCCTTTGGCAAACTGAAACCTGTGTAACGTGTTGATTTATCATCAGCCCTTTCAATCTGCTTTAGTGACCTATTATAAAACACCCTCCCCCTCCCTTCTGGCTGAAAGGCATTGTCCAGCGGGACATTACGACTGAAAGGAACACAGACAGAGTGCTCCTGCCTTTCACTGATAAGAGCATGGGGCTTAAGCCATTGTTGCTTTGTCTGCAGCGGATTTACATTGTTTGAAACGACTATTTGCGTCGCCCCAGTGTGCCATCTCTTCAACAAATGACCTGCTCTAATCGGTGCCACTTCGACTTCTGTGACGTGATTTGACTTCTGTGATGTGATTTTCACAAAATGACAAATCTTAAATGAGATGCTCTGGCCCGCGTGTCTGTTTCAGACGTTCCTTATCTTGGACTTTTGAGAGGACAACGTGGTCTGACTGAGCCCTGAGCAAAGTCTGATATTATGAATCCATGGCTGGATATAACAATGTTGCTACATGTTGTCTTTCAGTGACATATGGCATGACCAGCTCCAATACCTACTACTACACTAAAGTCATGACAGACCTGTTTGTGCTTACGCCCAGTGGCAACGGAGTTACGTTTCAGTCCATTAGCAGCATGGCAGACTTCTGGACGGTACGTACCCTCCCTGCTCTAACCCTGCGGAAATATTGAACTGTCTGATATCAACTTGTACCAATACAATCACTTTGATCACGAATAGCACAAATGTGACATAAGTCCATAAGTGACATCAAGATATCAGAAGATAGTAATAATAATACAACATTAAAGGAAATACTAATGCGTTGTTATAAACCAACAAAAATCATAAATGCTTCTACCTGTTCATGCTGTGGCCTACCTACCTCTATTTGAACAGTATGCCCAGGGCCCAATGCTGGACGGCCTCTACTGGACCAAATGGTACAATGACCAGTCCCTACAGAATGGGGACCACTCCTTCATCTACTATGAGAACATGCTGCTCGGGGTACCCAGGATGAGACAGATCAAGGTGATGAACAACTCCTGTAAGGTCCACAAAGACTTCCGCAACGAGATCTCCGGATGCTTTGATGTCTATAATGAGAAGAAGGAGGATGAGGTGGACTTTGGCCTTGTTAACGGAACTGCGTGAGTTCAAATGTTCTTTTCAATGCTTGTTTGTCCTGCCATGGCTGTAGTTGACTCCTATTGCACCATACACTCTTGGAAGAAAAGGTGCCATGTAGAACCTAAAAGGGTTCTTCGGTTGTCCCCATAGGAGAACCCTTTGAAGAACCCTTTTGGGTTCCATGTAGAACCCTTTTCACATAGAACCCAAAAGAGTTCTACCTGAAACCAAAAAGGATTCTCCCTGGACCTAAAAAGGGTTATCCTATGGGGACAGCCGAATAACCCTTTTGGTTCTTTGGCTGTCTCATGGCAAAGTGTTTGTATGTTTATTTTTTTCAGAACAATTTGGGTGTCAATCAAATAGACATTAAGACAACTTTGAAAAGATTGACTGTAGATCTGAAAGGCCTATGATAAAATACATTCTCTCCTCTATGTCTGCAGCTGGCAATACCACAATGAGAAAGAGATAAAGGGTTCGGCCCACTGGGGTCTGCTGACCACGTACAGCGGTGGAGGGTACTACCAGGACCTGAACAGGACCAAGGAGGAGAGTGCTGAGATCCTGATGGAGATGAATAACAACCTGTGGTTGGACCATGGCACCAGGGCCGTGTTCATCGACTTCTCCACTTACAACGCTAACATCAATCTGTTCTGTGTCATCAGGTAGGGAGAACAGACCACTTCACGCAGTAACGCCACTGTAGACTCTCTCACAAGTTCTCATGTATATTGCCTATAGAAAGTCTACACTCCTTGAACTTTTTTTCACATTTTGTTGTGTTACAAAGTGCAAAAAAGTATCCACTCACTACTTACTGCAAGTCGCTCTGGATAAGAGTGGCTGCTAAATGACTCAAATGTAAATGTAAATATATTTAATTGTATTTTTTTGTCATTGATCTACACAAAATACTCCATAATGTCAAAGTGAAAATTAATACAAATGTAAGAACTAAATATAGTAATTGCATAAGTATTCACCCCCTTTGTTGAGGCAAAATGAAATTAAAATTTGGCTTAACAAATCAAACAAGCATTGATAATGACTCACTCTATGTGAAATAGTAGGGGTTTACATTTATAAAAAGTAGAACTACCCCTTCCTCTGTCCCCCATAAAAACAACATATGTCAGGTCTCACAGTCAAGTACTGAATTTGAAGTACAGATTCATTCAACTGTAAAGACAAGGAACATTTTCGAAAACCTTATGAAGAAGGGCAGGGATTGGTAACAATAACAAATCAGACATTGAATATCTCTCTAAGCATGGTCAAGTTAATACTGATGCTGTGGATGATGTATTAAACCACCCAAACACATAAAAGATACAGTCATCCTTCTGAACTGAGCTGCAGGACATGAGGGGAAACTGCTCAGGGATCTCACCATGAGGTCAAATCAAATTGTATTGGTCACATACATGTGTTTAGCAGATGTTATTGCGGGTGTAGCGAAATGCTTGTAAATTGGTGATTTTTAAAACAAGAGAGTTCAGAGTTCAGAGTTCAATGGCTGGGCTGGGATGGGATAAAACTGAGAATGGATCAACAACATTGTAGTGACTTGTAGTGACCTAAATGACTGAGTGAAAAGAATACAAATATACAGAATACAAATATTCCAAAACATGCATACAGTACCTTTGGAAAGTATTCAGACACCTTTACTTTTTGCACATTTTGTTACGTTACAGACTTATTCAAAAATGTATTAAATATATATTTTTCTCATCAATCCACACACAATACCCCATAATAACAAAGCAAAAACAGGTTTATAGAAATATTTGCTAATTTAAAAAACTTTAAAAACAGAAATAGCTTATTTATATAAGTATGTAAGCACCTTTGGCAGTGATTACGGAATCGAGTCTTCTTAGGTTTGACACTACAAGCTTGGCACACCTGTATTTGGGTAGTTTCTCCCATTCTTCTCTGCAGATCCTCTCAAGCTCTGTCAAGTTGGATGGGGAGGTCTCTCCAAGTCCGGGATCTGGCTGGGCCACTCAAGGACATTCAGAGACTTGTCCCAAAGCCACTCCTGCATTATATTTTGCTTAGGGTTGTTGTCCTGTTGGAAGGTGAACCTTCACCCCAATCTGAGGTCCTGAGCACTCTGGAGCAGGTTTTCATCAAGGATCTCTCTGTACTTTGCTCCGTTCATCTTTGCCTCGATCCTGACTAGTCTCCCAGTCCCTGCAGCTGAAAAATATCCCCACAGCATGATGCTGCCACCACCATGCTTCACACGGTAGGGATGGTGCCAGGTTTCCTCCAGACATGACACTTGGCATTCAGGCAAAAGAGTTTCCTCTTTGTTTCATCAGACCATTGTTTCCCATGGTCTGAAAGTCTTTAGGTGCCTTTTGGTAAACTCCAAGTGGGCTGTCATGTGCCTTTTACTGAGGAGTGGCTTCTGTCTGGCCACACTATCATAAAGGCCTGATTGGTGGGGTGCTTCAGAAATGTTTGTCCTTCTGGAAGGTTCTCCCATCTCCACAGAGGAACTTTGGAGCTCTGTCAGAGTGGCCATTGTGGTTCTTGGTTACCTCCCTGACCTGCAGCTCCACCTCCTTCCCACTCTACCATAAAGGCCTGATTGGTGGAGTGCTTCAGAGATGGTTGTCCTTCTGGAAGGGTCTCCCATCTCCACATAGGAACTCTGGAGCTCTGTCAGAGTGGCCATCGGGGTTCTTGGTCACCTCCCTGATTCAGAGCTTCAGAGATGGTTGTCCTTCTGGAAGGTTCTCCCATCTCCACAGAGGAACTCTGGAGCTCTGTCAGAGTGGCCATCGGGGTTCTTGGTCACCTCCCTGATTCAGAGCTTCAGAGATGGTTGTCCTTCTGGAAGGTTCTCCCATCTCCACAGAGGAACTCTGGAGCTCTGTCAGAGTGGCTATCAGGGTTCTTGGTCACCTCCCTGATCTCCCCCGGGCGGCCAGCTCTAGGAAGAGTTTGGGTGGTTCCAAACTTCTTCTATTTAAGAATGTTGGAGGCCACTGTGTTCTTGGGGACCTTCAATGCTGCAGAAATTTCTGCTACTCTTCCCCAGATCTGTGCCTTGACACAATCCTGTATCGGAGCTCTACGGACAATTCCTTCAACCTCATAACTTAGTTTTTGCTCTGACATGCACTGTCAACTGTGGGACCTTATATAGACAGTTGTGTGCCTTTCCAAATAATGTCCAATCAATCAAGTTGTAGAAACATCTCAAGTATGATCAATGAAACATTGATCAGGATGCACCTGAGCACAATTTCGGGTCTCATAGCAAAGGGTCTGAATACTTATGTGAATAAGGTATTTCAATTGTTTATTTTTTATACATTTGCAAAAATGTCTAAAAATCTGTTTTCTCTTTGTCATTATGGGGTATTGTGTGTAGATTGCTGAGGATTATTTTTAAATGTATTTAACCAATTTCAGAATAAGGCTGTATGGTATGGGTATGGGTATGCTTGACATCGGTAAAGACTGGGAAGTTTTTCAGGATGAAAGAAACGTGATGGATCTAAGCACAGGCAAAATCCTAGAGGAAAACCTACTTCAGTCTTCTTTACACCAGACACTGGCAGAGGAATGAAATATCCTAATAAAATACCATACCAAATGCACCTTTCAATAACCTACAACATAAAGCCAAATCTACACTGGCGTTGGTTACCAAGTTAACGTTTTGACTTAAATCTGTTTGAAAATCTATGGCAAGACATGACAATTGCTGTCTGGCCATGATACAGGTGTGAAAATACAGGTTTGAAAAGCTCTTATGAGACTTAAGCAAGAAGACTCACAGCGGTAATCGCTGCCAAAGGTGTTTCTAACGTGTTGACTCAGGGGAGGGAATACTTATCTACTCAAGGTATATTAGTGTTTCATTTTCCATTCAGCATTTTTTTTTTATAAAATTTTTCTTCCACTTTAACTTTACAGAGTATATTGTGTAGATCGTTGACAAAAAAAAGACAATTAAATCTATTTTAAACCCACTTTATAACACAATAAATTGTGAACAAATCCAAAGTGAGTGTAGACTTTCTATAGACACTGTATATGGTGTCCATATAAGGACTGAGTCAGGTGACTTTGGATGTCTTCCGTGGATGTCCAAATATCGACATTATACATGTATTCTTTCACAAATGACCAGTGGTTAAAAGTGATTCCCTTTTCTGCAGGTTATTGGTTGAATTTCCGGCCACTGGTGGAGCGATACCCTCATATCAGATTAGAACGGTGAAGCTGATTCGTTACATCACCTACTGGGACTACTTCATCATTGGCTGTGAGATGGTGTTCTGCCTGTTCATCCTCTACTACATTGTGGAGGAGATCCTTGAGCTCCGAATCCATGGGTTCTCCTACTTCAGCAGTATCTGGAACACTCTGGATGTGGTTGTCATACTGGTGAGAGGACAGGCTGAAACATCATTCTCAATCAAAGCACTCAGTAACAAAAGAATCGCATCAGTCACATATCAATCAGTGGTGGCTGGTGAGCTACATAGCTGAGGAGGATGATTGATGCTGATTTACGAGTTATGATAAACCTAACCTGAACCTCACACAAATCTGTTTTTCCACAGCTTGCCATTGTCGCAATCGTCTTCAATGTTTTTCGCACCATTAAAGTGGACAAATTACTTGGTAAACTCTTAGAACAACCTGGCATTTATGCAGACTTTGAATTTCTTGCATTCTGGCAAACACAATACAACAACATGAATGCAGTGAACTTGTTCTTCGCTTGGATCAAGGTAGATTACTTCTTTCTTCCTCAGAATGTATCAATACTTGAATGCATTTCATGTCATTGTTGACAGTGCCCAAAGTTTGACTCCTTCTGTTCTTGCCTCTAGGTTTTCAAGTACATCAGTTTCAATAAGACTATGACTCAGCTGTCTTCTACTCTGGGCCGCTGTGCCAAAGACATCATGGGATTTGCCATTATGTTCTTCATCGTGTTCTTTGCATACGCTCAGCTTGGCTACTTGCTCTTTGGTACGGAGGTGAAATCCTTCAGCACCTTCGTCAAGTGCATGTAAGAGAGCACCAAAAATAGTTATTTTTCTCATAAATAAATAACAATCCAACACCCACGCAAGAAATTGGCCAGATTTTGAAAACAGTATCGATCAATTACTCTAATTGGTTTCCTTTTTCTCTGTAGCTTTACACAGTTCCGGATTATTCTTGGAGATTTTGATTATGATGCCATTGAACGTGCCAACAGAGTCCTGGGGCCAATCTATTTCGTCACCTATGTGTTCTTTGTCTTCTTTGTGCTGCTTGTGAGTTGAACTGAACAAAATACTTTCTACTAGATTTTCGAAGTGTAAACTACACCTTGCCATCTTATGTTCATGGAATTTCTTCCCTAGAACATGTTTCTGGCTATCATCAACGACACATATTCTGAGGTCAAGGAAGAGCTGTCATCCCAGAAGGATGAGCTTCAGATTACTGACATCATCAAACAGGTAAACAGGTATATATTATACCAATGTAAGATGGCATATGATACAAATCAGAATATAAAATATACACTGAGTATACAAAATACAAAAACATTAAGAACACCTGCTCTTTCCATGACAAACTGGCCAGGGGAATCCAGGTGAAAGCTATGATCCCTTATTGTTGTTAATTCCACTTCAAATCAGTGTAGATGAAGGGGAGGAGACAGGTCAAAGAAGGATTTTTAACCCTTCAGTCAAATGAGACATGGGTTGTGTGTGTGTGCCACTCAGAGGGTGAATGGGCAAGACAAAAAGTGTAAGTGCCTTTGAACAAGGTATGGTAGTAGTGCTAGGTGCACCAGTTTGTGTCAAGAACTGCAACGCTGCTGGATGTGTTTCAAGAATGGTCCACCACCCAAAGGACATCCAGCCAACTTGACACAAATGTGGAAAACATTGCAGTTGACATGGAATGCTTTTGACACCTTGTAGAGTCCATTCCCCTACGAATTGAAGCTGTTCTGAGGGCAAAGGGTGGAGATGCAACTCAACAATGTTACTAATGTTCGCTATACTCAGTGTATATGACATATGCAAAAAAAACAACAACAAAAACATGCATACATTTTTGTGTTTCAGAGCTACATGAAGACCTTTATGAAATTGAAATTGAAAAAGGAGAAGATATCCGATGTTCAGAAAGTACTACGATCTGGCTCAAACCAACTAGAATTCAAAGACTTTAGAGAAACTCTGAAAGAGTAGGTCACTATACTCTCTGACAGAAGAAAAATCCGTAGTCATAAATCAATAGCGTTCAGATTCTAGTCTATACTCTCCTCTCTTGTCTTAACCCTACAGGTTGGGACATGCCGACCATGAGATATCTGAAGCTTTCTCCAAATTCGACCATGATGGAAACCAAATTCTAGACCAAGAGGAGCAAGAAAGGATGAAGAGGGAGCTGGAGGAGAAGAGGGTTAGTGGACTTGGCTAAATGAGCAATTTTACCTAACCCCTCTGCTATTCATATGATAAAAGAAATCCATTCGTGCATTTTCTCATGTCATTATCCTCAGGATGCTCTTAGTGCCGAGCTCAACAACCTTGGAAAAAACTATGGGAATGGATCTCTGGAGAAATCCACGATGGATATAGATGAGCATGGCAAGCCAAGTAACACTCTGGTGGAGCAAGAGGACTTCCAGAGGTGTGTTGAAGATTTGCATTGAGTATAACGCAGGGTAATCTCGGCTCCCAGAACAAAATCAGATAGGCTATCAAGAGAGACTAAGCTCAGGAAACTGATACCATTTACAAAGATGGACACTTTGTAAAAAAATATGTCCAAACAAACATCTACGTACGTGCACCATGAATGACTCCCAATTGGCTTGTGTCATATGAGATCCACAACCTTTTTTATAATCTTATGAAACATCAAGAGCTGGTTACATACTGAGGTCGAGATGTAAACTGTACATGCATTGTAGTTGTCAGACAACAATTATCTTTAAAATGAGACTCTAGAAATACACTACATGAACGGAATAATGTGGACACCTGCTCGTCAAACATCTAATTTCAAAATCATTGGCATTAATATGGAGTTGGCCTACCTCTTTGCTGCTATAACAACCTTCACTCTTCTGGGAAGGTTTTCCACTAGATGTTGGAACATTGCTGTGGTGTCTTGCTTCCATTCAGCCACAAGAGCTCCCCAGTAAGGTCATTCTTCTGCCAATGTCTGTCTATGGAGATTGCATGGCTGTGTGCTCAATTTTATACACCTGTCAGCAACGGGTAAGGCTGAAATAGCCAAATCCACTAATTTGAATGAGTGTCCACATACTTTTGTATCTATGGTGCATCAGAGGAAGTAAATATCAAACCACACATCCATGCAGTCATGTCCAGCATTACACCATTTTCATTGTGTACCATCTACTCTAATGGCAATTATTTTTCCTCTATTCCGTCAAAGGTTGGTTAGACAGGTTCTCCAACTAGATCACTCAGTAGCTGCTATCATGACCAAGATGGATATAGTCACGGAGAAACTGGAACTGCAGGAGAGCAACAGGACTAATGGGAAGGAGACAATGGGAAAACCAAGTGTGGCCAAAAACTATGTGAGAATGTTTGGAATTCAATTAAGCTTTCTGTGTTGAGCAAGTTTGATATTCAACTAAGTTTCCTGTTCGGGTATTCGATCAGGTTTTCCGTCTCGAGCATGTTTGGTATTCAATTAGGTTTTCGGTGTTGAACAATCACATTTTCGGTCTTGAACATGTTTGGTATTCAATCAGGTTGTCTGTCATGCATTTTTGGTATTTATTCAATAAAGTTTGCAAGAGTTGACCACTTGTTTACTGTACATTTCCCCAGAACGAAAAATCAGCTTCGGATGGGAATGTTATGGTATATCTGGAAAGAGGGACGAGGGCTGAGATGGCACCCTGGAGATCAACCATTCCTGCAGGAAGTGCCCCCTATGATCGTCCTGGGACAGGCTGGACAATGTCCAACAGCCACATGTGAAGCATATTTAACTGACTTAAAGGCAATGGTGAATGTCTTAACAGGTTATTAACACTTCAATTCATGTTCAAAATTCTGCTATATACTGTACATGTATTCCATTTTAGTCAGAGAGAGGGAGGATAAGTTAATGTAACATGGAACTTTATATATTAATTGTACTGTCCATACATTGTGCTGGGCTTTGTGACTGATGTGTTAATCTTGTTTGTTGTCGATGCCATTTCTAAAAACAATTTTATCTTCTGAGTTTGTGTATAAGACAAAAGTTAAATGTATATGTACAATATTCTATACTATATAAGTACTCCCTCCACCTTGCACCTGACTTAATGTGCATACTTCCTAAATATACAGGAACTTCTAAATTGAGTATAAGTGCTTTAATATTGACAAGCGTCCCTTTGAACATGCAACTAAGACTATTTATCTTTTGACTACTTTATATGTGTTTAAATCTAGAATATTCTTTAAAATGAGATAGGTGTGTATATATATATATATATAGACCTCCTGTAAAGATCTAGACTCGCCTCAATTCAAAGCTGTTGCTCATTGTATCTGTTGTACATAACTACTCAATGAAGTGTCTCTCAATGTTTCTGAATAAAGTCAGATAGTAAGATTGCTTTTCCTTCTTAATCTTTTACCCCGTGAGGGCTAATCATAACACGTTACAACCACTGTTTGACTACTTTTCAGATTACACTATAACAATGTATAGTGTAAGTCATTATAAATGCTTATTTTGATACATGAAAATCTTGACATTTATTCATGAAACTTTACTTTATATGCTTCCTTTCTTTACAATTGCTTTTCTGTTTTCCCAACTCAATCCATCTCTTGCCCAATATAGTCTTTAAAGAAAATATATATTTGTTCCTTCTTCAATTCCAAAACACTTAATTACTTAATCACCCGTCAGCCATATTGGCACTCCCAAAAAAGAAGCAGTCCTCCATAGGACTTAATGGAATTCTACAATATTTCAATTAAATGTTTCAAGGACATCAAAAATTGGACATCCAGAGTGCATCAAACATGATTTAGAGCTTGTTTATGGAAAAGTGCTTATTTCTGTATTTCCATGTTGCAACTTGCTGAAAACTGTCCACAATGTTCATTTAATCTCAAATAGACAGCACAGCAAAAATTGGACATCCAGAGTGCATCAAACATGATTTAGAGCTTGTTTATGGAAAAGTGCTTATTTCTGCATTTCAATGTTGCAACTTGCTGAAAACAGTCTACAGTGTTTTCATAACATCTCGAATAAACATAACAAAAACATTTTTTCATCCAGAGTGCATCAAACATGATTTAGAGCTTGTTTATGGAAAAGTGCTTATTTCTGTATTTCCATGTTGCAACTTGCTGAAAACTGTCCACAATGTTTCATTTAATCTCAAATAGACAGCACAGCAAAAATTGGACATCCAGAGTGCATCAAACATGATTTAGAGCTTGTTTATGGAAAAGTGCTTATTTTATTTTTTACCTTTATTTAACCAGGCAAGTCAGTTAAGAACACATTCTTATTTTCAATGACGGCCCGGGAACAGTGGGTTAACTGCCTGTTCAGGGGCAGAACGTCAGCTCGGGGGTTTGAACTCGCAACCTTCCGGTTACTAGTCCAACGCTCTAACCACTAGGCTACGCTGCCGCCCCATTTATGCGTTTCAATGTTGCAACTTGCTGAAAACAGTCTACAGTGTTTTCATAACATCTCGAATAAACATAACAAAAACATTTTATTATCCAGAGTGCATCAAACATGGGACTCGTCTAAAGTCAGAACGTCTATGTGCAAACTTCTGTTTGTAAAATCCAAAATCTTTGGGCTACAAACTAATGTGACCCCACTTGTCACAATGTTCTCCGATTTCACATATGTTCCCCACAAGTGTCACAGGACTAATCTGAAGGTAACCGGAACTGATTCAAATTATAGATTATTTAACCTGGGACCTCTCGCAACCTAATCCATAATCATACACCTATACCAACGATCCGTTTGGTCAAAGAATTTTCACTTTCCACAAAAAAGACGGTCAAGAGATGAGTCGATGTCTCCATGTTGCTACTGAGCTGCATATAGCAGTGATGGTATAGTGGTGAGCATAGCTGCCTTCCAAGCAGTTGACCCGGTTTTGATTCCTGGGCAATGCAGAGCATGAGGAATTCATTCCTTTTAGGGGCTGGATGTCATTTCAAGTGTATTACATTTGAATCATTATACTTGTTCGTGGGACGTCAGAATTGCTCCAACATTCTGCAGGTTATCTAAAATAATAAATGTTGTGCGACGTTGAACCAACAAGTGCATATGAAAATTGATTTGCAGTCCATCGCCTAAACCATTCAGCCACCTTGTCCTGCGCCCCAAGAGGTGATAGTTGGCGTTCCGACCAGTGACCCAAGATCTGCCTGTCTGAGCTTGTTAAAGGATCTGCAAAAGGGCTCATCCGGGATTTGAACCCGGGACATCTCGCACCCTACGCGAGAATCATACCCCTAGACCAACGAGCCTAATATACCCAATTTTTTTGTTGTTGCTCTCTGCAGCAATGATAGTGAAGATATCGATTGACGTGTCCACGGTGCTTGGAACGGATTGAACATTATGTGAGTGTTTTGTGATATACTTTTGAGCATAACAGTCTTCCAAACTGTTGACCAGGCTTCAGTTTAAATCTTCTGTAGTTCATTTGCTGTGTCGCTCACATTCTGTCTTCTTCAGTCGTGACAGAAAACTGGTGACGAGTGTTGACAAATGAATAAAGAGCAAAATGAGAGATCAAAGAGAAAATGAAAAACTAAGACGTCAAAAAGAATGGAACTCATTTATTTTGAGTCAAATGACGCAAAGGTACATGAATCAAAGTAAATGCATGTAAAAAATACCCATTCAAATTGATCAGTTTTCAACTAGAGAGATTGTGACGCATCGTATCTGTCTCAATCCTCCATAACTGCTTAATGTTACACCTCCATATCTGCAGTGGAAGATGGTGGACCTAGAGTGGTGTTTGTCAAACCATGAGACATACCTATGATCGGTCTTCTCACAAAAACGTCTCTAGCTTCAGTACAGTTTGACCTACAGATTCGTATGACCACTCTCTGGAAAGGGGAGACCCTCACGAACACGGTGGTATTCTCATCCTCCACAAGTGTCAGGGGACTCGTCTGAAGTCAGAACGTCTATGTGCCAACTTCTGTTTGTAAAATCCAAAATCTTTGGGCTACAAACTAATGTTACCCCACTTGTCACAATGTTCTCCGATTTGCCCTGCGTTCCCCACAAGTGTCACAGGACTAATCTGAAGGTAACCGGAACTGATTCAAATGATAGATTATTTAACCTGGGACCTCTCGCAACCTAATCCATAATCATATTAAACTACATATTAAATGGATTTTTCGAACAGGGAGTCGGAAATGGGGCTTGCTCCGTCCGCTCCACGCATCGACCCCGTATTTGCAGTACCTCCGGGAACGGTGCAACACTTTTCTCCCATTGTCAAGGAAAAATAGTCATTCACAAAGCTATGTAAACAGCTAGCTAGCTAGCAGAAGAAGAGAAGGAAAGAAACATTCGAACTGAAAGAAAGGCGAAGCGCTCTTCAATGGGGTCCCCCGTTTCCCGCCATTTTAGTTTAAAAAAATAATTTTTAAAAAATTGGGCCAGGATTGTGTGTGTGTGTGTGTTTGTCTCTCTCTGTCTCTCTCTGTCTCGCTCTGTCTCTCTCTGTCGCTGTGTCTCTGTGTCACTGACCTTCTCTTTATCCACAGCCCTCGAAAACTTGGAAGAGTGGGTTCCGGGAGCACCCGCGGGAACCGGACTAGAGTGCACAGAGTGTGTCTCGGCCCGACCTCTGACTTGCATACGACTCTGGTTTCTCTTCATTACGCACAAGCCTTTCGCCTTTTACTAAAGACTTCCGTGGAGAGGAACACTTACGAGTTCAACGTATTTTTGGAGGGGCTTTGCTTCTTGCAGAGCCCGCTATCTTGTTTCAAGAGAAATTGACAGAGGTGGGCCAGGATAGTGACTTAAAGACACATTAGCGACTTTTTCCAAAAAACACCTGCCTGTCTGTCTGTCGCCGGGGAAACGGTGGGTGGGGAGGGAGGAGCCGGCTTTTGCCAACCCACTAAGTTATGTCGAGACCCCCGGGGGCCCAGCTGTTGCAGGGTTCCATTTGTGGGTTATCGCTTCTCTGCCTTTTTGGCTCAGATCAAGCTTGGTACCGAGGTGCCCCAGAGCTCGCTGAGTCAAAAGGTCGAACTTGGAGGGCGGTAATAGTTTTTTGGGGGGGTTATTTTTGTATAAATATTTTCTTGGCTATTTTGGGTTTTCTTCTTTTCTGTTTTTGGAGGAGTTTAGAGAGCCAGGTCCTTGCGGAGATGGCGCAGGACAGTTCATCACGGTCGGTTCCTACGATTGGGCTGGCTAAGACGGTGCGATTCTCTTGGAGGGAAAAAGAGATGGAGCCTTGGGGGAGAGAAACCTTCGGGAGGAACATCCTAATGGGGCACCTTAAATTGAAGGTTAAAGATGTTCTCTGCCTTCAGGGGAACCCAATGGAGAAGGGGTTTGATGTAACCTTATATTTGGAAGAAAAGCACAATGAGATTATGAAGACTGTGACGGAAGGGAAAGAAGAAGGACCCCTGTGTCATTACGCGGTGACCAGCCTGGCAAGGAACAACTTCAGGGTGGTCACCGTAACCATGTACAATCCGCACGTGAAGGATGAAGAAGTGAGGGCCTTTCTGGGGAGGTACATGGACAATGTCTCCTCAGCGAGGTGCCTCGGGGACTCCCTGGGTTTCTTGAACGGGAAGAGAGGCTTCCAGGCGTTACTCAGGGAGTCCCCGAAGAGTGTGGATGGCTACCTCCATCCTCCGGCAATGTTCTCCCTGGGGGCTGACAGGTGGACGTTGTATTATGCCCATCAGCCCCCGTTCCGCCATACCCTGGCCTCGTGCAGCACCAAGAAGTGTCGGTTTTGTGGGTCAGAAGAGCACGAGGCCAAGGATTGTGACGAGCCCAAGGCTTGCCGCGGGTGTGGATCAAGAACACACCTGTGGCGTGATTGCCCGGCTCGTCACAGGTCATACGCGTCTGCAGCTGGGGGGGGGGGGGATGGGGGAGGAAAGAAAGGACGCGTGCGGATTGTACGGATGGCACAGGGGAAAAGCCGGCAAGGGAAGAGGATGGGAAGAAGGAAGAGGCGAGAAAAAAGACGAGTGAAGATGGAAACAAGGAAAAAGAAGGAGAGAAGAAAAAGAAGGCGGAAGAACGGGAAGGAGCGGAGAAGAGGGAGAGTGGGACAGTGGTGCGAGAAGGAGTGGAAGAGGGAATGGTGACAGTGACGGGGACGGAGGGAGGTGTGGAGGTTGGAGATGGGGGGAAGGAGTGGGGGGACAGCCTGCCAAGCTTCCTCGAGGAAGAGACAAGGGAATTGGTGGAGGAGTTAGCGGGGAAGGGACGTTGTGTCTCCCCGCTACCTCCTTCACCAAAGAAGAAAGGGACGAAGAGGGGGAGGTTGGCAGGAAGTGAGAGGGAGGGGGTGTGGAGGGGGAGGGGGGGCTAAGAGAGTGGCGGGGGGGTACATTGGCCTCCCTGTTTGCCTCAGCCCCTTACATTTTGGTGGAGGATGACTCCAGTGAGGGGTCTGTGGGCTGTTTGCTAGAGGGATCCCAACTCCTGTTTGAGGAGATGGGGTCCCCTACATACAGCCCCGAGGCAAACAGGGAGGGGGGGGTGGTGGGGGGTGGTGGGGAACCCAACACACTGCCTGCATCATGGGTTGGGGAGATGGAGGAGGACGGGGGAGCGTCAGGAGTGGAGAGGACGTCCCCGCCGGTGGAGATGGACCAGGGGAGCATCAGGTGAGTCTCCTGTTTTTTGTTTGGTTTGGGTTTATTTGTTGAGGGTTTGTTTGTTTGTAAATAATTAAATAAATATTTCTGTTAAATTGTTTAGTTTAAATATAAGGGGGTTGAGGGATGTTATTAAAAGGAGGGCGGTGTTTAATTTTTTAGAGGGTGTGGGGTTTGATTCCTGTTTTTTACAGGAGGTTCACCTGAGGGATGGTGGGGATGTGTGTAGATTTAGGAGGGAGTGGGATAAGGGGGAATCCTTTTGGGGCATAGGAGGGGTGCACTCAACAGGAGTAGGGATTTTGTGTGGGAAAAGAGAGGTTAAGGTAGAGAGCACTTTTGTTGTAATGCAGGGTAGAGTATTGGGGATAGATGTGAAGTATAGAGAAGTTAGATATAGGTTAATTGGGGTGTATGGACCACAGGTGGTGGCAGACAGGAGGGAGATGGTGGACTGTCTGGCGCCCCTGTGTGTTACAAACAGGCACTTGGCGATAGGAGGGGATTTTATAATATAGATTTAGGGGTAGGTGGTGATAGTAGTGCAGGCGCCATCACTGGGCTAATGGCTTGCCATGGTCTGGTTGATGGTGGCCTGCACACTACTCCGGCAATGGTCGGTCCTACATGGCGCAACTCCAGGGGGGTTACGGCCTCCGGTCCATGTGCGAGGGGGTGTTAGAGTGGTGGGATTTAGTTAAGGTGAGGATTAGGGCTTTTATAATAGGATATTGTAGAAGGAAAAAAAGGGAGGAGAGGAGGGAGGTGGATCGTATCCAAAGGTTAATTGAACTCGAGTACGAGACAGGCAACCTCGGCGGGTCGATTGACTGGGAGAGATTCGCAGCCCTAAAGGCGCAGCTCAGGGAGCTGCAGGAGCAGAGGGCTCGAGCTTTCCTGGAGCGTGCGCATAGTGGCTTTCTAGAACATAATGAGACTTGTTCCGCTATGTTCTTTAAGTCGGTAAGGTAATGCATGGCGTTAGGGAAGGAAATGGGAGTGTAGTAAGTAAACCAGAGGAGATGGTCAGGGTGACAACTGATAATTTCCGAGGTTTATTTAAGGGTGTGAAGTTTTTTACAAAATTTTGACATTTTTGACTTTTGATTTCCTATGAAATCATATTGAAAATGGACAAAACATATGACTTATGCGCATGTAAAAAAAAAAAATATATATATGATAATAAAATTGGACAAAAGTATATTCATTCAGTTCTTACACATGTGTAATTGACAAAAAAAATCGAAAGAATTTCGAAAAACGGTCCAGAAAGCACTTTTTTAAGGGGTGAGAAGTTTTTGACCAAAAAATCTTTTTTTTTTGCTTTTGGATGTTGACTTGGGTTACATTTCCAATATGAAAAACCAAGGTGGAGCGGATTCGCCACCTGTTGGATTTTTAAAGTGTTACAACTGGCAATTGCCATATGGCATTTGCAATACACTTTGGATGAATCAACGCCGAATTGGGTGGTATTGGATAATGTGTATATGGTTTGTCCGATGCCAATGATTTCCCATTCATTTTTGTCCAATACAGGGGGGTATTCCCTTACCATCATTGGGGATTTCACCAGAGCGTCGGGGGCAGTTCTGAATCATGCAAAGTCTTCCGTTAAGTTTTTCGGAAGATGGCGCGGTTGGACGGATGTGCCCGGGGGGGTTATCTCTCTGTGAGGGGGCCCTGAGGATTCTTGGGGTCCATTTTGAGACCTCCGGCTCAGCGACGCTGAACTGGAACATGGGTATCGCAGTGGTACAGAGGAAGCTAGCAATGTGGAAGGCTAGGTATTTGTCTTTTATAGGTAAGGTCCTAAAGGTGGATGTATTGCCATCTCTTTTGTATTTGGCATACATCAACCCATTGCCGGCTTGTCTGAGGAGGCCTCTAGTGAGGCTTGTGTTTCAGTTCATGTGGGGTGGCAGGTACGAGTGGGTCGCCAGGGCACGCATGCTCTGTCCCATCGGGGAGGGAGGTAGGGGGGTACCAAACATACCCCTCAAGCTGGACACAATTTTTGTGTCCTTTTGTGTTGAAGGAACTGGCTCATCCGGTGATACACCCGTCCGGTTACCTCCTGCGGGTGTTCTTCTCGTACCAAGCAAGAAGCGTAATGGTGTGGTCTAACACGGGTCCTGGGGCGCAACAGCTGCCGTGGCACTTTGGCCATGCGGCCAAGTGGCTGCGTGCGCATCCCGAGGTTGAAGTTGCCGGAGTAGGTTTAGACCACAGGCAACTGTACGAGGAGGTCAGGCCGGCAGGGAGTCCTGCGCCCCTAGCGGGCATCTCGGAAGTGGTCTGGGAGGGAGTGCAGGCGCGGGGCCTGGACAACAGGCTCAAGGACCTGAATTGGTTGAGCCTCCACAAGTGTCTGCCGGTACGTTCCACCATGTACCGGCATAGCTTGGCGCAATCCCCCACCTGCCCAAGATCTGCTTGTGGCAGGGAGGAGACTGTGCGCCATTCTTTTTGGGACTGTGCCTTTGCCGGAGTGGTATGGGCTAAGGCACGGGTGTTGATAGGTTTGGTAAGGGGTGATTTTGTGGTGACATGGGCTAGGTCAGAGAGAGGTGTAGGGAGAGTGAGGGGAACAGATGAGCCTCTTTAAACGGGGGCTGTGGGAAGCCAGGCAGAATTTGGTATAGACAGGGAGAGATTGAGGGGGTGGAAGGGATAGTTAGGAGGGTGGAAGGAGATTTAAGAGGGAGGATGAAGAGGGAGGAGAGGAAGTGGGGGAAACATGCGGCACGGGAGAGGTGGAAAGGGGGTTTAGGCCTGGGAGTGTTAGATTGAGATTTATAAAGGGATAGATTAGGGGCGGAGAGATAGGGAAAGGTAATGGGTAGGAATGACGGGGAGGGATGATGCTCCCCTGAGATTTTATTTTGTCGTTCTTTTCGATTGTTAAGTTAAAATACCATGGTTTAATTGTTTGACTAAAAATTTTGAGTTTGTATAATAAGTATGGTTTTTGAACATAATAAATTATTTTTCTAAAAAATGTTGTTTTTTTAAAAATCGGTTCTTATCAGTTTAATATCTTATACGTCCCCCATCGGATTTAAATGGATTTTTCGAACAGGGAGTCGGAAATGGGGCTTGCTCCGTCTGCTCCACGCATCGACCCGGTATTGCAGTACCTCCGGGAATGGTGCAACACTTTTCTCCCGTTGTCAAGGAAAAATACCCATTCACAAAGCTATGTAAACAGCTAGCTAGCAGAAGAAGAGAAGGAAAGAAACATTCAAACTGAAAGAAAGGCGAAGCGCTCTTCAATGGGGTCCCCCGTTTCCCACCATTTAACATAAAAAATTAAAAATTAAAAAATTGGGCCAGGATTGTGTGTGTGTGTTTCTCTCTCTCTCTCTCTCTCTCTCTGTGACCTTCTTTTTATCCACAGCCCTCATAAACTTGGAAGGAAGAGTGGGTTCCGGGAGCACCCGCGGGAACCCGGCATAGAGTGCACAGAGTGTGTCTCGGGCCCCACCTCTGACTTCCATACGACTCTGGTTTCTCTTCATTACGCACAAGCCTTTCGCCTTTTACTAAAGACTTCCGTGGAGAGGAACACTTACGAGTTCAACATATTTTTGCTTCTTGCAGAGCCCGCTATCTTGTTTCAAGAGAAATTGACAGAGGTGGGCCAGGATAGTGACTTAGACACATTAGTGACTTTTTCCAAAAAACACCTGCCTGTCTGTCGCCGGGGAAACGGTGGGTGGGGAGGGAGGAGCCGGCTTTTGCCAACCCGCTAAGTTCTGTCGAGACCCCTGGGGGCCCGGCGGTTGCAGGGTTCCATTTGTGGGTTATCGCTTCTCAGCCTTTTGGCTCAAATCAAGCTTGGTACTGAGGTGCCCCAGAGCCCGCTGAGCCAGAAGGTCGAAGGACTGAGGGCGTTGAGAGTTTTTCTGGAATTTTTCAGAATTTCATAAAACATATTTGACTACAGCCATAAAGATATGGCGGGTAGTGGGAGCACCGGGTCGGTTCCGAGGGCCGGATTAAAGAACACGATAAGGTTCACATGGAAGCAAGAAGGAGAAGTAAGGATGACGAGGGACACCTTCGCCAGGACCGTGTTGATGGGAGCGCTATCTCTGAAGGTCCCAGATGTGATGTGCCTGCAGGGGAACTCAATGGAAGAGGCGTACGATGTAACTTTCTACACTGAAAGTAAGAGTGATGGAGTAATGGAGAAGGTAAAGGAGGCAAAGGGGGAAAGACCTTTGTCCTTTTTCAACATCATGTGCCTGGCAAGAAGGAATTTCAGAACAGTCCATATACATATGTACAATCCACACGTGACGGATATGACGGTGGCAGCCTTTTTGAGTCGCTACTGCGATGTAACATCGGGGGCCAGGTACGTAAAGGACTCGCTGGGCTTCTGGAACGGCCGCCGCCAATTCCAGGTGCTCCTAAGGGAAGATCCGGGTGGGTTTGAGGGCTTTTTGCATCCCCCTGCGGTCTTTACAGTAGGGGCGGATAGAGACATGCTGTTCTATGCACATCAGCCACCTTTCTGCAGGAAATGCAGAGAGTACGGGCATGGAACAGCCTCATGTGGGCTGGTAAAATGCAGGCTTTGCATGTCGGTGGAACATGAGGCCAAAAATTGTACAGCACCAAAAGAATGTCACGGATGTGGCAGTAAACAGCACCTGTTTCGCGAGTGCCCGGCGAGGCAACAAACATATGCGGCAGCGGCTGCTGGGGGAAGACTGGACGGAAGAAAAGGCGTGGAGGAGAAGGGGAGGCCTGGAGAAGGGTACCTAGGTCACAGGCAGCAAGAAAGATGGTGAGTGGGGAACTGGAGGAGCAAGCCAGGTCCTTGACCGCCCCAAATGTCGGGGGCAAAGTCGTTTTGGAGGAGGGCCTTGGTGGAGTTGGAGGTGGTCCCGGAGACCCAGATGTCAACGGGTACTCAATCCATCAGTAGGCCGCAGGGAGAGGTTGGTGGAGCAACGGGAGAGTTGGGCTCATCTCTCGAAGAGGCATTCGGGGCCCTAGTGGGGGAAATGAGGGAGCTGGTGGAGGAGCTCCAAGTCCCCCAAACGGGGACGGCGGAATGGGGGTCCATCTCACCCTTACCTGCCACTCCAAAAACGAAGAGGGACGCCTCCACAGACAAGCAGGTCCTGCAGGAGTCAGGGCTGTTTGTGGACTCGGGTGAGGCCCGGAGGAAGAAAAAGAATAAGATGCTTTCCTTCGAGCTGGGAGAGGGCCAGAGTGGGCTGGGAGGGGTGGGGGCTTGAGAGCGATTGGGGACAGTGCCACAGAGGTGGCCCCCCGGTCACCGCGGGTATCATCTCTCTCACTAAGGAGGACATAGATATGGTGGCCTCTGCGCTGTGTATGACCGATGGAGATGGGGTGTCTCAGGCTTTTTCTGGGACGCCGGGACCCCCCATCCACAACCCCAACCCCTTCCCTGCATCTTGGGCTTCTCAGAAGGGGGATGCAGTGGATGGGGAGGCCACATAGGAAGGGGGTCAGGAGCCCTTGTCCATGGATGTACGAGGGGTTGGGGAGATGGTCAGTAACACCGAGGTGTCTCCCCTGTCCTCTCATGGGGTCCATCTCTCCGGCTCTTCCAGAAGGACAATATGGACAAGCTGTTTCTGCCAGATGGGGATGGGGTGTCTCAGGCTAGTTCTAGGACACCGGGACCCCCCATCCCCAACCCCTTACCCGCATCTTGGCGTTCTCAGGAGGGCGGTATGGGAGGTGGGAAAGTTGTGGGGCCTCGGAGGCGGCTGGTCCAGCGTCCAATTTCGACAAGGACCTTTACTCAGAGTGAGTACTTGAACCATGCACCTGGTTGACTTTTTGTTTTAAGTTTGCAACCATGGCGGAGATTCAAATAATGACTATGAATGTTCGGGGTCTAAGGGACACTGTAAAGAGAACTGCTGTTTTTAGTTGTTTATCAAACATATGTTTTACCTTTTGTTTCTTGCAGGAGGTACATTTAAGGGATGTGGGGGACGTAGAGCAGTTTAAAAAAGAGTGGGTCCACTCATCAGGGGTTGGGATTTTGTTTGGGACACGGGAGGTGAGGGAGGAGGGCACGTACGTTGCGATGCAGGGGAGGGTTTTGGAGGTGGACATAGCGTTAGGGGATTTTAGACTTAGGATTATAAGGGTATACGGGCCACAGACAGTGCCAGAGAGAAGGGAGATGGTAGAGAGTCTGGCACCTCTGTGTGCCACAAACAGAGTTTTGGTAGTGGGAGGGGATTTTAATGTAGATTTAGGTGGGGTGGGAGATGGTAGTGTAGGGGCCATCACCGGACTTATGGCAAGCCATGGTTTGGTGGATGGGGGCCTTAACACTACTCCGGCGCTGGCGGGTCCCATGTGGCGTAACTCCCGGGGGGTCGTGCGGAAGCTGGACTATGTATTTCTACCCAAATCCTTGGGGCTTTTGTCTGGGCGTCTGCTGCCTGTGTTTTTCTCAGATCACGACGGGGTCCTACTTCGGGTCAAGGCGCCTGTCTGCCTTTTCGGTAGGGGGTACTGGAAGCTCGACCGGGACATCCTGGAGGAGCGGGCTTTTGTCAATGCTTTCTCTGTTTTTTTTCAGGGGCTTGAGGGTCTCCGGCCTATGTGCGGAGGAGTTTTGGAATGGTGGGAGGTAGTTAAGGTAAGAATTAGGGTATTTATTATTGGTTTTTGTAAGAGGAAGGGGAGAGAGGAGAGAAGGGAGGTGGAGCAGCTCCAACGTTTACTAGATCTCGAGTACGAGGCAGGCAACCTCGGTGCTTCGATGGACGTTGAGCGTGCTACCAGCCTCAAGGCCCAACTCAGGGAGGTGCATGAGCGGAAGGCCCGTGCCTTCCTGCAGCGTGCACTTTCTGGGTTTATAGAGCAAAATGAGACCTGCTCTGCAGTGTTTTTTAAATCAGTTAGGGAAAAGCAGGTAAGACAGGTTTTTTATGGGGTGAGGGATGGACAGGGTAGGGTAGTTAGGGAGCCGGAGCAGATGGTCAGGGTGGCAACTGACCATTTCCGGGGTTTTTCCAGGAGAGGGTAGTAGAAGAAGAACAGGGTACCGTGTTCTTAGAACACTTGTCCCGGCGTGTGCCGGAGGACATTAGAAAGGCGATGGATGCCCCGATAACACTAGAGGAGGTGGAGAGCGCCCTCAAGAGGATGGGGAAAGGGAAGGTGCCTGGGATGGATGGGCTGCCAGCTGAGTTTTACCTCAAGTTTTGGGGTATGCTTGGACCGGTGGTCCTAGAAGTCCTGACGGCCGTTCTCGAGACTGGAGTCCCGGGCAGGTCAATGGCTGTAGGCGTGTTGTCCCTCCTCTACAAGAAGGGAGACACCGCCGACCTTAGCAACTGGTGGCCGTTGACCATGCTGTGCGTAGATTATAAGATACTAGCTAAGGTCATGGCAGACCGTGTGCGCACAGCCCTTCCCTACGTTGTCCATGAGGATCAAACGTGTGGGGTGGAAGGCCGCTCCATTAGGTGGAACCTCCAACTGATAAGGGACTCCATCGCCTGGGTTGAGGATAGAAGTCTACCTCTGATGGTAGCGGCGCTAGATCAGGCCAAGGCTTTTGATCGCGTCAGTAGGGTTTTCCTTTTCAGAGTGTTAGGTAGGTTAGGGTTTAGTGATCGCTTTATAGAGTGGATCAAGATATTGTATGTGGGAGCGGGGTGCCGGGTGAGCATAAACAGCCATCTGGGCGAAGTGTTTAGCATCTCCTCAGGGGTTAGGCAGGGATGCCCGCTCTCGGCACTCCTTTTCGTGCTCTATATGGAGCCCCTGGCGGCTGCCATTAGGGCTGACGCAGGGGTGGAGGGATTGCTGGTCCCTGGTAGCGGCGGTTTGCGTGTGAAGGTGACACAATACGCAGATGACACCACCTTGCTTTTGTGCAAGGACTCGTGCCTGCTAAGGTCTCTGGCCATAATTGGAGACTTTACCCGCGCGTCGGGAGCGGTCCTTAACCTCGCCAAGTCGTCTGTTAAGTATTTCGGCAGATGGCGGGGCAGGACGGACGTGCCCGGAGGGCTATCTCTCTGTAATGGGGCCCTGAGGATTCTTGGGGTCCACTTTGAGACCTCCGGCTCCGCGACAATGAACTGGAACATGAGGGTTGCTGTGGTTCAGAGGAAGCTGGCAATGTGGAAGGCCAGATCCTTGTCTTTCTTGGGCAAGGTTCTGGTCCTGAAGGTGGATGTACTGCCCTCCCTTCTGTATTTGGCATACATCTATCCATTGCCAGCGAGCATGAGGAGGGGGCTAGTAAGGCTCGTGTTTCAGTTCATGTGGGGTGGCAGGTACGAGTATGTCGCCAGGGCTCGCATGATCTCAACCATCGGGGAGGGTGGGAGGGGAGTTCCACACTTCCCACTCAAGTTGGACTCGATTTTTGTTTCGTTTTTGTTGAATGAGCTCGCTAATCCGGTGATTCATCCCTCCGGTTATTTCCTGCGGGTGTTTTTCTCCTACCAGGCGAGAAGCATAATGGTGTGGTCCAACATGGGTCCTCGGGCTGAACAGCTGCCGAGTGGTAGGGAGAGCAGGGGGGGTGGGTAGGGACCGTTTTCTGTTGTGGTTGCTTATCAGTCTTTTTAAGAAAGGTTTTGTTTTAACATGGGCAAGGGTGGAGAGAGGGGTAGGGAGAGCAGGGGGGGTAGGTAGGGACCGTTTTCTGTTGTGGTTGATTATCAGTCTTTTTAAGAAAGGGCTCTGGGATGCCAGGCAGGGGCTGGTTAAGGCAGGGGCAAACATCGGGGTGGAGGGAATAGTGAGGAGAGTGGAGGGAGACTTGAGGGGGAGGATAAGGAGGGAGGGGAGGAAGTGGGGCCACCATGCCGCATTAGAGAGGTGGAAAGGGGGGTTGGGGCTTGTCAGGTAGGTGAGGTTTAGAAGTTAGGATGGTAGGTTTTGTGGGATTTGGAATGCTTATGTTTATTGATGGCTTGTGTTTTTGTTGGTTTGTAGCAGGCCCCTGGAAAAGATTGGGGGCGGGCGTTGGTTGCTTATATCTTACCAGAGAGAAAGGGTTTTCAGTGTTTTTTGAAAAACGATGGGTTGTTTTTTGTTACAAGTTTTGTTTGGATATGGGCATGGTAAAATAAGTGTGAAATGTTCACAATGTAAATGAAAAGTTAGAATAAAAGCTTTGAATCATCATCTGTTCTTATCAGTTTAATATCTGATACGTCCCCCATCGGGGGACTACATATTAAATGGATTTTTCGAACAGGGAGTCGGAAATGGGGCTTGCTCCGTCCGCTCCACGCATCGACCCGGTATTGCAGTACCTCCGGGAACAGTGCAACACTATTCTCCCATTGTCAAGGAAAAATAGTCATTCACAAAGCTATGTAATCAGCTAGCTAGCAGAAGAAGAGAAGGAAAGAAACATTCAAACTGAAAGAAAGGCGAAGCGCTCTTCAATGGGGTCCCCCATTTCCCGCCATTTAACTTAAAAAAAAAAAAATCTTTCAAAAATAAAAACATTGGGCCAGGATTGTGTGTGTGTTTGTGTGTGTTTCTCTCTCTCTCTCTCTCTCTGTCTCTCTGTCGCTGTGTCTCTGTGTCTGTGACCTTCTTTTTATCCACAGCCCTCGAAAACTTGGAAGAGTGGGTTCCGGGAGCACCCGCGGGAACCCGGCATAGAGTGTCTCGGGCCCCGACCTCTGACTTAAGGGTAAAAGAAGAGAAAGGAGAAGGTCCCCTGTGTCATTATGCGGTGACCAGCCTGGCAAGAACCAACTTCAGGGTGGTCACCGTAAACATGTACAATCCGCAAGTGAAGGATGAAGAGGTGAGGGCCTTTCTGGGGAGGGACATGGACAATGTCTCCTCAGCGAGGTACTTCAGGGACTCCCTGGGTTTCTGGAACGGGAGAAGAGGGTTCCAGGCGTTACCCAGGGAGTCCCCGAAGAGTGTGAATGGCTACCTCCATCCTCCGGCGATGTTCTCCCTGGGGGCTGACAGGGGAACACTATACTATGCCCGTCAGCCTCCATTTTGCAGGCGTTGTATGGCCTACGGTCATATCCTGGCCTCGTGCAACACCATGAAGTGTCGATTCTGTGGGTCGGGAGAGCACAAGGCCAAGGATTGTGACGAGCCCAAGGCTTGCCACGGGTGTGGCTCGAGAGCACACCTGTGGCGTTGATTGCCCGGCTCGTCACAGGTCATACGCATCTGCAGCTGGGGGAAGAAAGGACGCGTGCGGATTGCATGGATGGCACAGGGGAAAAGAAGGTGCAGGAAGAAGATGGGAAGAAGGAAGAGGTGAGAAGAAAGAGAGAAAATGGAAAGACTGAAAAAGAAGGAGAGAAGAAAAAGAAGGCGGAAGAAGGTGAAGGAGCGAAGAAGGGACGGTGGTGCGAGAAGGAGTGGAAGAAGGAACAGTGACGGTGACGGAAACGGAGGGTGAAGTGAAGACAGGAACAGAAGGAGTGGGAAAAGAAGATGGAGGGAAGGAGTGGGGGGCCAACCTGTCAAGCTTCCTCGAGGAAGAGACAAGGGAAATGGTGGAGGAGGTAGCGGGGAAGGGACGTTGTGTCTCCCCGCTACCTCCTTCACCAAAGAAGAAAGGGAAGAAGAGGGGGAGCTTGGCAGGAAGTGAGAGGGAGGGGGGTGGGGAGGGGGGGGGCTAAGAGATCGGCGGGGGGGGGGGTACATTGGCCTCCCAGTTTGCCTCAGCCCCTTACATTTTAGTGGAGGATGACTCCAGTGAGGGGTCTGTGGGCTGTTTGCTAGAGGGATCTCAACTCCTGTTTGAGGAGATGGGGTCCCCTACATACAGCCCCGAGGCAAACAGGGAGGGGGGTGGTGGGTGGTGGTGAGGAACCCAGGATGCAGGGCACCCGGCCTAACACACTGCCTGCATCCTGGGTTGGAGAGATGGAGGAGGACGGGGGGGCGTCAGGAGAGGAGAAGACGTCCCCGCCGGTGGAGATGGACCAGGGGAGAATCGGGTGAGTCTCCTGTTTTTTGTTTGGTTTGGGTTTATTTGTTAAGGGTTTTTTGTTGTTGTTAATTATTAAATGGTGTTGTTTATTAAATTGTTTAGTTTAAATGTAAGGGGGTTTAGGGATTTTAGTTTTTTGCAAGGGGTGGGTTTTGATGTTTGTTTTTTACAGGAGGTTCACCTGAGGGATGGAGGGGATGTCATTAGATTTAAGAGAGAGTGGGAGTCACTTTGGGGTATAGGAGGGGTGCACTCGACAGGAGTAGGGAAACCAGGCAGAATTTGGTAAAGACAGGGAGAGATTGGGGGGTGGAAGGGATAGTGAGGAGGGTGGAAGGAGATTTAAGAGGGAGGATGAAGAGTGAGGAGAGGAAGTGGGGGCAGCATGCGGCATGGGAGAGGTGGAAGGGGGGTTTAGGGATGGGATTGTTAGATTGAGTGTTGTAAAGGGAATAGATCAGGGAAGGGGAGATAGGGAAAGGTATTGGTTAGGTATGACGGGGAGGGACGATACTCCCCTGAGGTTTTGTTTTGGTTTGTGGGTTCTTTGTTAAAATTAAAAATGCTATAATTTGAGTTAGAAAGAAAATTATGATTTTGAGTTGTATAAATGAATGGCATTGTGAGTAATAAATTATTTTTTCTAAAAAATAAAAAAAAATCTGTTCTTATTAGTTTAATATCTGATACGTCCCCCATCGGGGGACTACATATTACATGGATTTTTCGAACAGGGAGTCAGAAATGGGGCTTGCTCCGTCCGCTCCACGCATCGACCCGGTATTGCAGTACCTCCGGGAACGGTGCAACACTTTTCTCCCATTGTCAAGGGGAAAAAATACAAAGCTATGTGAAAAGCTAGCAGAAGAAGAAGGAAAGAGAGAAAAAAAATAAGAAACATTCAAACTGAAAGAAGGGCGAAGCGCCCTTCATGGGGACCCCCGTTTCCAGCCATTTCACCTCCAAAGAGAAGGCAGCCTAGCCTGTGTGCCATTCTCAAACATTCAGGTTTTTCCCTTGTGCCGGTTGGATTTAAAGATCATCACCGTGCACATTTACAATCACTATGTGGGAGATGACAGATTCGGGGCTTTCCTATGCCGGTTTGGGAAAGTGAGTCCTGGGGTAACGGTACCTACGGGATCTGGTCAGGGAGGAGACAGTTCCGTGTCGGACTGAATAGGGATCCGGAAGGAGTCCATAAGTTGGTTCACCCACCAGCCTATTTCTCCATTGCAGCGGACCGGGGTTACCTGTTTAATTCAGACACTGCCGTAGCTTTGGTCATTTGGCCATGGGGTGCAACCTGCTGAAGTGCAGAAACTGTGGGAAACCAGGTCAAGGCGCAAGTCAGCAATGGCTGTGGGAAGCAGGGCCACTTGTTTAAAGACTGCACAAATAGACAATGGACCTATGCGGAGGCAGCCGGTGATGGCCTCGAGGAAGGTGCTGCGGGCTCTCCTCTCCGGCCAATAGAGGAGTTCTTAATGAAATTTGAGTGGCAGCAGCGGAGGTGGCGAAAGCCCCAGGGGAAGCTGCAGTAAAGGAGGTCCGAAGGGGACTTGAGTAGATGGAGCTGCTGACTGGAGCCTGGGAGGATAGTCTGCTGAGTGAAATGTCAGACGACTCGGCTACCTGAATCATTTCGTGAAAGATGAGGTCGGCTTCGGCTAGCGGGTCGACTGGATAGGTATCTTAGGACAATAGAGAGTCCGGGATGGTGTATAAGGGGAAAAGGAAGAAGAGGAGGGTCACTGACCGGGTGGTGGTGGAAAGCACAGGAGGCCATCGGTGACCATCTCCAACCGGTTTACAGTGCTGAACCCTGATACCGGGGATGAACGGTCAGATATGGGGGCTGAGACCCAGGATCCAGTTGTTTTGAAGGTTATTGCGCTGGCGGTCTCTGAAGCCTCGATGGGGGGGGGATGGTCTGGGGATCAGGTCCAGTGGTCCTGTTTGGTTCCTGTGCTTCCTGGGACAGGCACCTCGGAGATGGACACCAATCCTGAAGAGGCTTCAATGGACTGTGCACAGGTACTGTCCGGGGGAGACCGCTCTTCCAGTCCTGTGCAAGCATCCTAGGTCTGTGGAAAGGTACCAACCTGTGTGGACTCCTTTTCCAGCCCTGCCGAACAGTTACCTGGAAGGGGTGAATGGCTTTGGGATGGGGGTGGCTCCTGTCTGAGAGAGACTACATTGAGACCCTGGGTGATCTTGCTTAGTTCCTTCCTTTGTATGGCCCTTTTTACAGTAGTAACAGTGAATGTAAGGGGATTAAGGGATATGGGGAAGAAAGGGGTGTTTCAGTACCTTTCCTGTGTCTTCTTCCATGTTCTCTTTTTACAATGTTAGCGTCCCGCATAGGCTAACATCCAGTGAAATAGCATATCGCAAAGAAACGAAATGCACAATTCGTAATATTAAACATTCTTGTAAATACATGTAGCTAACATCATTTAAAAGCTTAATATCCTCCTCTTAATCCAACCGCAGTGTCAGATTTTAAAAATGCTTTTCGGCGAAAGCAATCCTAACGATAATCTGACGACAGCGCGCCACACACACATATTACTAGCATTTTCCAACCAAGCATTAGCGACACAAAAGTCAGAAATAGCAATAAAATAATCAATTACCTTTGAAGATCTTCTTCTTTTGGTAATACAAAAGGTCCAATCTTCACAATAAATGGTTGTTTTGTTCGATTAAATCCATTTTTATAGCGTAACACGACACATTTTGTAAACGGCTTGAGTCATGAATTCCGTACCCTTCACCTTTCAACTAAACATTTGATGCAATTACTCACACTTGGTTTCATTGTAATCCTCTGTTTGTAAGTAACACAACCATACATGATGGTTCTTTTTACGGGGCGTATTGACCGAAAGGAACTGATTTGAACACACCAAACAATGACCTCCTGTTTGCCCATGATATCACCAGTGCTTCTTTGAATGACTGTATTTCTGCCCAATCACCACTGATCGTCTTGAAATCTCGCTTGGTAGATAGCCAATGGGCTGAGGTAAACGTCAATATCTAATATTTATATCCGGGAAGACCAGCTCTTGAACGAAAGTCCAGCGTAACACAGCCATTCGCCACGGAAATTTCTACCCGAAGGAGACACTTTGTTTGCGCGAAGCAGTATTGAGTCAAGATCATTTTCTGCTATTTTATTGAAAGAATTATAGCGAGTAAATCTGGAAAATCAAAGGCAAAGTCCAGGTATACAGATCTACATGATATTATTGACGAGATTGATAGAGAAAGTGACAGAGTTATAAGAAGATGTATCAGATTGTGAGACAAGTTTGGACTCCCAATTTCAGGAGATTTTTTATTTTACCTTTATTTAACTAGGCAAGTCAGTTAAGAACAAATTCTTATTTTCAATGATGGCCTAGGGTTAACTGCCTGTTCAGGGGCAGAATGACAGATTTGTACCTTGTCAGCTCAGGGGTTTGAACTTGCAACTTTCCAGTTACTAGTCCAACACTCTAACCACTAGGCTACGCTGCCGCCCCAGATATTTCTGTATGGAGAAGATGCAATTCTCAATTGGTAAATAATTCTCATGCCGTTTTTTGAAATTAATAATGTCAAATATTATTAATTTGAGTTGTTTGAGATATTTTTATTTCATTTGACATATTTTTATATATTCAGTAATGAAATGTTTGAAGTGGCTCCACATGGCTCTACATTGTGGGTGTGTGTGTCTGTAAATAGATGTATTTTATCTAAATATGGAACGGAACAGAACCTCACCTTAGTGTTTTATGTTCCCTACTCTGTATATAATCTGTGTTTGTGTCTTTATTTCACAGTCCCTCTGATTCTGATTGGGAGCCCCCACTGCCAAGGTGCCCATCCCCCACAGTAGCAGGATCATCTAGCCGGACTCCTGCTGTGTCCGGCTCCACACCTACGCCCGCCCTGCCAGGTGTGAAGTCTGTGACAAAGATGCGGAGGTGGGGAAGAGCTAAACCTGCAAGCAGAGAGGAGAATGGTCATTGGCACTCTGTGCTGGAGGAGGATGTGTTGCCTACACCTCCAGTATTCAGACCGAAAAGGCCATCGGGACCTCAGCTGGATATAACCTCCAAGTACAGTCCCATGCAACTTTTTCAGCTGTTTTTCACCTCGGCAGTTGTTGATTCCCTGGTGTCGAACACAAATAAGTGGTGCTAAGAAGCAGGTAGGCAAGAAAGAGGGATGGAAGCCCATTTCCATGTCAGATGTTTCTTGTTTCATGTCAATGGTCATTTACATGGACCTTGGTGAAGCTAAAAACCCTGAAAGACTACTGGGAAACTGCTCTCCTCTATCAACTGCCTTTTCCCTTCACTGTCATATCATGCAAAAGGTTTCACGGGCGCTTCATATCAGTGACCGAGAAGAAGAGAGGCACAGCAAGGTTTGATAGGCTCTGCAAAATAAAACCTCTCTACCACTGTTGGGGAATAACCTGAATTAGTTGGTAACATAGGTAAGATGTTTTATATTCATCATATGTTCATAAGTTACTTCTCATCAGAATGTTTATTTTTGTATAATACTGTGGCCGGGTTTGCAGTTATCTGTTAATTGTCAGGACTAAGTTACGTGGGCCGGAGAGGGGAGAGGTCAAGCGTATATCTCTTGGCTCCACAATGTCTGTGTGCCAGTCAATGTGTCTCTGTGATCTTGTCAAGATAGGGTGGATTTGATATATGCCTGTTGATATGAGGATTTGTTTATGGTTCTGAGCTTGAGAAATTAACATGGTTTAGAAGACAAAGCTTAACGATAAATTATGGCCAATGCTGTCTGGCTATGTGTGTCTTTGCTATAAAGGATCTCAGTTGCAATATGTAAGGGACTCTCAGAGAATTCATTTATAGACACTGAATTGATCTGAGAGTCACAGGGTTGTGATGGAGCTCATATAATTAAAGATGGACTTTGTGATAACCAACTCTGACTTGTGTGTGGTTTGCTCTCATGATTTGGTAAATACAGGAAATTTCCACGACACCCCAGCATCGTTGAGGCCTGCAAGACCTATTTTCAGCCTGCCCAGAACGTTTCCATCGATGAGAGGATGGTAGCTTCAAAGGCCAGAATTGGCCTAAAACAATACATTCTTAAGGGACATGGGGGATGTTTCTGTTTTTTCAAGGGGGAGGACGAAGGGAGAGTCCAGATGGGGGTTGGGAGGGTGCACTCTTCTGGGGTGGGGATTTTGTTTGGTGGTTTCTTTTTCTGTCATACAGGGGAGTGTTTTAGTGGTTGATGCAGACTGGAGTGGGCACCTGCTGAACCTCGAGGTAGAATGTTTATTTTTTTGTTCCTGCCAGATGTTGGCGTTACTAACCGAACTGTGGTTTTGGGTGGGGATTTCATTGACTCCTTCAAAAGCACTGGAGACTTTAGCCTACCCTATTTGGTTTCTGTGGTTACATTTTTCAGAGTCAGTGACCCCAATGGGGAGGAGGGTATGACATGGGAAATCTCAAGGGGTTTCCGTAGTCTTACTAGATTGGATTTTTTTTTTTACTCTATCTGTGCCAGTCTCGCAAGTCAATGTTTCTCCAGCCCAGGTAGTGTTCTCGATAGAAGTGACAATTTTTGGGAAATTATACTCCCACATTTTGGCAGATCTTTCTTTTAGGGAGGCTTTTAAATCCCATTATGAGATATTGGTTGACCTCAAGCCATTTTTTGGTTCCCTAGTCGAATGGCGGGGGTGTGTAAAGCGCAATGTGCGCACCCTGGCCATTTCGCATTGTGTCGCTACGGCCCGTACAGATAGGGAGGTTTTTCAACGGCTTCAGGGGGAGCTGATTGCCTTGGTGTCAGCTGAGAACAAGGGTGAGGGGAGGGATGTGGAGAGGATGGAGGTTTTAAAAAGTAAGTTGGGGCTGTATTTTCAGGGGAAGGCTAGGGACTTTCTCTTTAGGTGTCAAAGAGACAAATTCGAGTTTAGGGAGGCTAGCAGCTCATATTTTTTAAAACAGGCTAAAGCTGACCGTGCCAAAGCAGGTATTGCTCAGCTGCAAACTGTAGGGGGGAATGGTTTCTGACCCCAAGGGCATGGTGGAAGCAGCGTCCTCCTACAAGTAATCTTTTAGGGAGAAGGACATAGATGGTTCAACAGAACATGTCTTCTTAGGGTTTTTGAGGAAAAAGGTTCCTCCAGAGGCAGCCTCTGATCTTGACCGCCCTTTCGAGCTTGCGGAGGTTGAGGCTGCTTTGTGGGTTTTACCAACCGACAAGGTTCCAGGTAGCCATCCTCGGGAGTTTTATGTTACCTTTTGAGACATTTTGGGCAGAGATTTTCGTTCGTGAAAAAAAGGAGTGTATGAGTCAGGGCTTCTGGGGTCTTGACACTGCTTTTCAAGAAAGGAGAAAGGGATAACCTAGGGAACTACAGGCCCATTACGCTATTGTGCGCAAACTACAAGGTGGCAGCCCATGTCCTAGTGGGCCGCCTAAGGAAGGGACGGTGCTGCCCTGGGTTACAATTTTGGGGTTTAGTTTGTTTTGTGATTTAAATGCCTTGTTTTGAGTATTTGTGGTGGTTTGTTTTATTATGCTTATGCTTTTTTGCTGAGAGTTTAATAAAACCTTTTAATCATCTGATGTCTTTGATTTTAACCATGAAATTAATGGAAATGGCATTTTTAGCAAAACAGAAAAGTAGGGGGTAATTTTAAGAAGTAAGGAGAGGGAATTAGAAGGGGAGAAGTGTTCGAGGCACTTTAAGAAAATAGTTAGAAAGGGTAGGACAATGACAGGATCAAAAACAGATAGAGGGAATACAAGAAGTAGTCGAGGATGTTTATGGGGAACTGTTTGGAGTAAAATATTTGTGTGAGGAAACCATGGGGAACATTTAACATAGGACCTTACTCAACACAGACAACCTGACAAAAGACCTGACAATAAAGGACTGAAACATTTTAAGAGGACAGCCTCCCCTTGGAGTTTTATCTTAACTTTTGGGATGTCTTAGCCGGCAAACTTCTGTCGTTACTGACTTTGAACAACTTGACAAACTACCTGACAGTTTTAGAGTAGGGATTGAGACTCTTTTACACAAGACAAACTGGAGACCGATTACCCTGTACACTTTTTACTAAGGTTCTAACACTCAGAATGTCTTCTGTTTTAGGGGAGGTGATCCACCCGGGAGGGTGCACTCTTGTGCCGTTCCCAAAAGGAAGATCACGGACAGCCTGGTACTGATCAAAGATGCCATCTGTTATGCGAGAGACAGAAACACACAGCTTGTAGTCCTCTCGCCTCTGGGGCGAGACTGTACAGAGACAAAACAGAAGCCCATTTTTTCGAACCCATGGGCAGACCCAGACTAACCAAATCAAATCAAATTTTATTTGTCACATACACATGGTTTGCAGATGTTAATGCGAGTGTAGCGAAATGCTTGTAGACTACCACTGACTGTTAAAATTACCTACATAAGGGTACTGGGAGAAAGTTTGACAGGGAGGAAGGAGGAAGCAGCAAATGGAGTGGGATCATGGGGACAGTAAGACAGAAACTCGATTTTTAATCAGTTCTGTTTTTATCCCCCCACGAATAACTATTTTAGCACTGGAACAGATGCAGTTTTACTTCCTGTGGGGAAGCAAGTGGGAGAGGCTGAGAGGGAGGTGGTCAAGAGGCCCAGATCCAAGGGGGGGTGGAAGGCTTGCCTGACCTCTACTTGTTCCTGGGCAGCCGCTACACAGCGTTACATCTGACTCTTGCCACCTCCCCGGTCAACAACAAGACCCAGGCCCTCACGCAGTTCTGGCTGGGATCTTACCTTAGAACCCTGAGGCTGATCCCAGTCGACCTGCAAGCCCCAGTCTCTTTCCTACTCCCTGCACACTATACCCAGCTCCAGAAGTTAAGACATTTTTAACTGGAAAAAGAGGCAGTAACCATTTGAGCTATACATCGTGCACCTCTTTCTCTTTTGCAGGAGCGGGAACCAGTGTGTCCAGTGCACGGGCTTGCTAAAGGCGAGCCCACAGTGGTTTGGCGCAACGTGGCCCATCCGGCTCTTCTGAACCGTCAACGGGACTTGTCCTGGATTGTCATCCACGAGATCCTCCAGGTCAGGGCCGTTATGCAGTCCCGGGGCATGGTGAGGACACCCGACCAGGCTTCGGCCAAGAGGAGTCGGTGAGGCACTTGCTCTGGGAGTGCAGAGCTGCCAGGGGCCTGTAGAAGGAAGCACTGTGGTCCTCCCACAACCTGCTGGTAGCAAAACGAGTCGTGTCCACCCCCCAGGCAGTGGCCATGGTAGCCACGGTAGACCTGGGGTGGTACAGAAGGGGGCCTCAACCCAAGGCGAAGGGTTCCCCACAACACCCAAGGTCCCAGCCTGACAGCGCTGCGGCGCCTAGGGCGATGCGCATAGGGGAGGGATCTCCTCTGGGCCCCGAAGGACAGGACGGTTATTGAATTCGGAATAGCACTTTTTTAAACAAAGTTTGTTTTTAAACATGTTTTACTTTTGTTAAATCATTTGTACACAATTGAAATGGCTTTTACAGATTGGATGTCTTACAAGAAAAAATACATTTATTCATGGTTGTTTCTATTGTTTTTAAATTAGACTAACAATTTAAATGTAATATTAAAATGCTGTTTTTATGTGTATAAATGTTGCACAAATATAAATGAGCTGTTTTAAAGGGAAATGTCACGACACTTAAATAATAGTAATATTAATAATCTGTTCTGTGTATTTTCTATGACAGTTGCTGCATTTGATCGGAGAGGCGATCATAGGCCGGAGTTATTTTGTTAAGTGTATTATTTTTGTTCTGTTTCACAATTATTTTATTTTGTCATGGGTAAGGAGGTGGTCTCGGCAGTAGACTACAGGCCCGCTGCTCCTTTTCCTTTCTTTCTTTCTTAATTTATATTTTCTTTTTCTTTTTTACTTGTTCTGTTTTGCATTTCCCCTCTCCTGTATATAATTTTGTCTTCCCTTAGCTCCTCCCAGTGTCTTCAGTTTTGTGTTGTCTGCTAGCTGGGGTGGCCTGCTAGCCTGGTATGCGATCTCATCTGATCTTGGAAGCTAAGCAGGGTCAGTGATTGAAGACGTTTTTGCAGGCAAATTGGTTTTGTAGGAGAGGGAATTGTTCGCTGCTTTTTGGTATATATATTTTGTTTGGCAATTTGTTTGAATTTGTTAGAATTGTTTTTTTATTACTAGTTGAGTTGATTTTCACCAGCTTATGTTGTTGGAGGAAAGGTCTCTGTATAACCGGATGGATTACAATGGCTTCTATGACCATCGCGAGGAAACTGAAAGAGTGCAGGACATGAAGTAAATAATCATGGTGCACCACCGTCGAGGGAGAAATCCTATGATAGGGCTTGTATTGTGGAGGTGGATATCACTGGGAATCGTAAACTAACGATGGAATTGCTGTGAGGGATAGAGAAGGCATGCTGAGCAGTGACAGGGTGCAGATGCAAGGGGGATCAGGAGTACGAGATAACGATGTTGCATGTCCATGGGAAGGAGTAACTGATGGATGGACTGAAAATCAAATTGTGTACGGTAATGGCGAGGGACATTTCATCGGATGAACTGGTGGCGTCCTTCATTAATTTCAGTGTATATTAGCGATGATGCTATTGTTGCCAAATTGGAAGGATGGGGTGTATTGGCGGTTTCTGATTTAGAATCAATTTTGGCTGGTAACGGAGATAGCGGATGTCACAAGATTCTGCAAGGTCCGGTTCTCAGACGTGATGTACTCACTACCGTATTCTGCAAAGTTCGAGATGTTGGAGGGGGCTGAATAATTCCGTGTGATACACGACAGGCAAGTTAAAGTGTGCCGAATTTGTATTCAGCCTGGCCACGTAGTCCAGAATTGCCATGATGTTTTTATGACGGCGGTGCAGAATACAAGGGCATTATGCGAGAGTGCGTTGCGAAAGTGGGAAGACCTTGCAATGGGTGTGTACTGCACGTGTATTAGGCCGACAGACGGTGATGACATGAAACAACAGAAGGTGGTGGTTGAAGAGAGTGTGACGAAGGAGAGGACGGGAGGGAGAAAAAGGAGGCCAGGATGGTGAAGGAGAAGAGGGTGATGAATCTACTGTGGCAGATGGAATCGGGTCTAGCATGGAAATGAGCTGGAGGGTGGAGGAGGAGTGTCGGCCACGGATCTGTCTGAAGGTGCAGGGGGTGCTGATCATGAACGTTTTATATCTGACTCTAGTCCTAAAACTATGGAGGTGAAGGGTGAATCCTCGAAGAGTAAGGACTCTGTGCGTGAATGCTGAGCTACTAAAAGAAGACAAATATATTGATATGATTGCCGATTATATTAAACAGAGTGAGTGGATTTAAATCTGTTAATATTGGATTGTGGTGGGATGGTCTAAAAGAGAAGATTAGAGGGTTGAGTGTTGACGACGCAAGACGGACAGATTTTATTTTAAAGAGGGAGCGGATAGCTTTGAATAAATGAATTGACATTGAGCTGGAAAATGTTGATAGGGTGGAGGGTTGTGATGTGGCAGGCTTTATGAAAGCTCAGGCTGCTGTAGATAACATTGAAAAGAGTGCATGTATGGGGGCGATCAAGGCTGTAGTGAGGTTTTAGGTTTTATTGATGCTAAATTACCTGATGCTGAACAAAAAATGTATGGCAAGGATATGACGGTTAAGGAGATATTGGAGGACATCTTGGCCAATAATAGGGAAAAAAAAGTCTGGGATCAGATGGGCTGAAAAGTGAGTTTAATCATCAATTTTTGGATATTATAGCACCTGTATTGTTGGATGTGTACATGGAACAGGCACAGATAGTTCCAGAATCATTGTCCACAGGATTGTTAAATATTAGAAAACCAATGGAGCAGGGAGAAGCTGGAAAATGTGAGGCCTTTAAGGTCACGGAATACTGATAAGATTTTGGCAAGGGTTTTCGCTAACCGTGCTAATAAAGTGATGGGGAGTATCGTATCTGAGTCAGATGTACAGTGTTCCTGGGAGGGATATTATGGATATTACTTGTACAATAAGGGATGTTGTTCGACATACTGTTGAGGGAGGCATAGTGCTTAGCCTAGATTTGAACAAGAAAACTAACTTGTGAGGGATGTAATGGAGATGCATGGATGAATGTGTATAAGTGTTACTGGTGCACCTAATCAAAAACAAATCAACCAGATCACAAAACAAAATGGTACTTGTGGAGTGAGAGAGAGAGGCAGGACTGGGCACCAGGACCCTTTATCACCTAGTTGATCCCAAACCCAGGTGCAACTTGTCACCTTAACGACCCAATCAGCTCCACCTGTCCCCAATCTGCAAATATAAACACAGAGAAGGTGGCAGGGAAACTGAGGGGGGGTATAACACCCACTCCTATGAAAAGCAGGAACTAACAAAGACCTGAAAACAAAACCCACAACCACACAAATACACCAATACAACTGATCAAAAACCATAACGGTTCAGACACAAAATAGTATACAAACCATAAAGGTAAGAGGCCCACCCCACCGTATGCCCATGATACCAACCCAACCAAATCACCTGACCCCAACCAACCTCAGCAACCACGGTACCTGGAAGCAACAATTTAAGAGAAAGAAATGGAGACGAAGTGACAGGAGAGCAGAAGCTAGAGCAACAGGAAGGACAAAATAAACCCTGTAAAGACCACCAACCGAAAATAAAAACAAACAACGAAGGCGTCCGAAGATCGATGAAATCGGTGCACGTTAAAGCACATTATCCACACTTTTTACATGTCGTACATCCTAACGCCTGCAGGAACAAACACCAGCGCATAATGCTGCTTTTTAGGCAAAGCATGGTGTGCAGGAAAGTAAGTGGGTTGTGGTCAGTTGTAAACCACAATAGGGACCACACACATACCTCAATATGCTTCAATGCCCAGATTAAAGCAAGGGCCTCTTTCTCCCCCACTGAATAGTTAAACTTTCGGGACTAACAGGATGTTCAACACCCCATCTGCTTGAAGCAACACTACACCTGCCCCTACGTTACTTGTATCCACATATAGGCTGAAGGCAGTTCAAATCATGGGGCAGCCAACACAGGGTCAGAACTAAGAAGCAGTTTCACATTTTCAAAAGCACTCTGACAGCAGGAAGACCAGATTAAATCAGCCCTCTCCTTCAACAGATCAGTCAGAGATGCTACAACCATGGAGAAGTTGAAGCAAAACCCCCGAAAGTACCCAACCATACCTAGGAAGCGTTGCAGCTCCTTCTTGGTGGTGGGCGGTGGAAACAGACTGATAGTGGCCACTTAAGCCTGCACCGGGAGAACACGACCCTGCCCGACCACTCTGCCGAGGTAGGTCACTGTTGCCTGGGCAAACTCAGTTGGCAAAGTTCACAGCGAGACAGGCCTCAGCCAAATGTTCAAACAGAGTCCGTATCTGCACAAGATCGCGCTCCCAAGTGTCACTATAAAACAACCACATCATCTAGATAAACAGCACAGCTTTCAAGGCCAGAGGTCACCCTATTCATTAGACGCTAAAACATAACAGGAACATTGCGTAGGCCTCAACTCCTGACCGAATAGGAGAAAAGACCCGAAGGAATAATAAAAGCAGATATTTCACGATCTCTTCATGACAAAGGCACTTCCCAGTAACCCTTCAGCAAATCAAACTTGCTGAAAAACCGGACAGTACCAACCTGGTAAACACAATCTTCCATCCGTGGGAGTGGGTAACAGTCCGGTTCTCAGTCCAAAATCTAAGATAGTATGCCATAAGTTTGTTTGAGGACAGTGCCCCACATCAACATTTTCCACAATCATAGGTTTCATTAAATATTCACTTTTGGAAAATCTTCCTCTGATTTGTCATACAAGGGTCCCAGCTATAACATGTAGTGTCATTTTGTTAGATAAAATCCTTCTTCATATCCCAAAAAGTCGATTTAGTTGGCACCATCAATTTGAGTAATCCACTTGTTCAACATGCAGAGAAAGCAATCCGAAAATCTACGCCTAAACATTGATTCAACAAGTCAAAGTACGTTTCTAGTTAGTGCTCAGGTACCCTAAAATGTAATTAAACAATAATATTTCATACGGAAAGAAGTATGTTCAAAGGAAAGCAATATTAGCAGGTGCGCGTCATCCTCATTGCACTGCACAGATTTCCAAACTGGTGTCGTTGTACTAAAACTCATATTTATCACTCGTTATTGAAGTTACAAGCCTGAAGCCAAGAACAAAGACTGTTGACACATTGTGGAAGCCATGGGAATTCCAATATGGGAGCTGGAATTGATATTCCCCTATGCTTTCATATCTTAATGAAAGTTTGAGTTTTATCGTGTATTATTTGAATTTGGCGCTATGCATTTCCCAGGCTATTCTCAAGGCCACTTGAGACGCTGGTCATTTTTCCGTTGTCCCGGTAAATCCCACAAGAGGGCGAATGGAATCATATTGCAAATGTCCAAAACATCACGAATCACGACGTGGCCTTATCCCCTAAACGGAAAAGACTTGAAGACGAAACTTGGTGAGCATAGGTTTGGCATAATGGGCAGTTGGCCCCGAACAAGATGGCGTCTAGGCCTCAACGTTTTTGAGTTATGGCCATTTTTCTGGGATTAAAGGTCAAAAATGAAAATAAAATAATAATTTGACCGCTTCACGTCAAAGTAAGTGACCTACGGTGTCAATAAAAAAGAACGCAATCTATCTATGTCATTCAAGAGAAATCCACAATGTCAAATTGGTGATGTTCAAAAATAGTTTTTTTTTAAACAGTTACAAATCCAGTTGCAGCGTGTTCATACGAATCTTTTTAATGTCTGCTTCGGGGCTCTGAGATTTCTGTGATAGACACACACACTAAACCCTCCGTAAATAAGTCAGTTCTTAACGTAAAGACTTAAAACTCAATATTCTATAATTGCCTACCCCAAGGAGGATATGTGTTCACTTTCAGCTTCTGGTGTAAACCGGAAGTGCCTTAAAATTGTGTCATAGGTGCTGTTTCGAAAGGGTTAGATCTTTTCAAAACCTCATATGTGTGATTAGGCAACCCTCATGAACTGTAAGTCAGTCATTTCTCCCAAAAGATGTCAAAGAAAAGCCATCACACACACACACACACACACACACACACACACACACACACACACACACACACACACACACACACACACACACACACACACACACACACACACACACACACACACACACACACACACACACACACACACAGCAAGGATGGAGTGACAAAGTGCGGTGCTTGAAGACACACAGAGCCTGCAATGGATTTCCATATTCTCAAGGCCATGCTGAGTTCAACGAGATGCCCCGCTTGACCGTAGCTCGCTCTGAGTGCAGCGACTGTGAAAAAAGTAGGCCCAAAATTACGCCTGGCCCTAAATGTCATTTGCTTTGGGTGACAGTGAGAGATCTGTGCATGCCTAACCTTCACCGTGTGGCATTAACCCTTAACAGAAAAATATTTTTTAAATTTTTTATCTCACAGCTTACAATGACATCTCTCCTTATAGGAAAACATTGCCTGCTCCCCTAAATTCAACCTAGAGCCTATGTGGGTTAATATTGCCTTATGAACATGTCTTCAATGGCAATCCATCAGGCCACTATGAGAGTTACCTGTGTTGATTCTAAGCTTCCTGAAGCAAACGGAAGTGGTTAAAATCACCCTGAAAGTGTTTTTCCATACCCAAACTGATGTTTGATAGAAATAGTGAATTCAACCCTGTGTAAATCAGTCAGTTCTTAACGTATATACTTAAAACGCAGGATTCCGTAAAAGCATACTCCAATGAGGATATGCGTTTACTTTTAGCTTCCTGTGTCAACCGGAAGTGCCATAATTGTGGTGTCACAGGGGCTGTTTCGAAGGGTTAAAAAGTCAGATCTTTCCAAAACTTCATATGTGCGATTAGGCAACCCTCATGAAATGTAAATCAGTCATGTCTCCCATAAAATTTCCAAGAAAAACTCAATCACACACACACACAGCTTGGACGGAGGGACACAGTGGGGTGTGTCGAGACAGACAGAGCCAGCAATAGTTAACTTTGTTCGAACTATTAAAGAACCGTCAGACCTAGAGCTCAGGTTGATATTGCGTGGTGAGTTATGTGGCTCTAGAAGGTTCTCGGACCGAGAAACAGCCTCGTACATTTGCAATGACTTCAATTCATTTTTACATCACGAAAATTACGACATTTAGAAATGTCCCAGAGCCGCAAGACTAGGTGCATTGCAACCGCCTCGGCCCATAGAGACATACGCCAACGTTTCTGTCCGATAGCTCATTCAAGGACCCCGTAGCAAGGCATGGGAAAAAGGGGATTTTCAGCACCAATTAAGGTCTTGCTCGTGCACCAAATGACCTATCGAGCCGAAACTTGGGATTCGGGGTCAACTCAACTAGGCCTACACATAATGTCAGAACTGGACCCGCAGCTAGAACGTAACTACATGTTTTACGTTTTTATTGTGGTTTGAACAGAAGACGCTGTGAATTTTGGGCCAGCTCTGAAATATGTGATAGTTGGCTTCTAAACGAGTTGGAAAAAGTGGGTGTGGTGTCAGTTTGTATCAGTTTGGTGTCAGAATGATATCTAATTGACTGATGGACGGTGACTTGCTGGTGACTTTTGTCTATTTGCAATATGTTTAAACAGTGAGGTACCATCACCAAAATGACATTCTGAAATAAACCCTAACGAGCGATGGAGAGGAACCAGAATCACTGCCCGGCCATCCCGAGTTCATCATGCCAGTCAATTTAGCATTTCTGCAGTATTTTTGAGCATGACAAATTCGTGATGATAAACGCCCATTGAAACATATTGCAAATGCACAGCCGTGCACCTGGTGATTCTAATGGGTTACCATTACGGGGTAGCAAGGGGCCCACGATTGGATAGGGAGCACCCCCCACCGGCGCCCCTGGTCATTTTGGACATTTTTCATAAAATCAACAGTCCCACTTAAAAACAACAGTCCCACTTCTCCCTCATCATACATGACAAATAGACCATCTTGGTTGATTCATGGCTTAGCATAGTGCTATATGTCATTTTGGCAGTATAAATGCTTTTTGGACATGTTTCTCTGACTTTTGTGTTTGTAAACCAACTTCCATTGATCGTACATGGCAAATGGATATAATATCCTGATTTGGCACTTTCAAATCTTCCATATTGCATTTAGACATTTCTTATGGCATTTGGCCTAAAAAAGAAACTGACTGACTTTGACTTTTGACTTCCTATGAAATCATATTGTACATGGACAAAACATAAAAAAAGTCAAAGTAAAAAAAAATGTTTTTAAAAGCTGCCAGAGTCTCCCGTCTGTCCTGAGCTGCCGGAGTCTCCCGTCTGTCCTGAGCTGCCGGAGTCTCCCGTCTGTCCTGGGCTGCCGAAGTCTCCCGTCTGTCCTGGGCTGCCGAAGTCTCCCGTCTGTCCTGAGCTGCCGGAGTCTCCCGTCTGTCCTGACCTGCCGGAGTCTCCCGTCTGTCCTGGGCTGCCGAAGTCTCCCGTCTGTCCTGAGCTGCCGGAGTCTCCCGTCTGTCCTGAGCTGCCGGAGTCGCCCATCTGGTCCACTCACACAGACAGCATCGCGAAGAAGGCGCAGCAGCGCCTCTTCAACCTCAGGAGGCTGAAGAAATTCGGCTTGTCACCAAAAGCACTCACAAACTTCTACAGATGCACAATCGAGAGCATCCTGGCGGGCTGTATCACCGCCTGGTACGGCAACTGCTCCGCCCTCAACCGTAAGGCTCTCCAGAGGGTAGTGAGGTCTGCATAACGCATCACCGGGGGCAAACTACCTGCCCTCCAGGACACCTACACCACCCGATGTTACAGGAAGGCCATAAAGATCATCAAGGACATCAACCACCCGAGCCACTGCCTGTTCACCCCGCTATCATCCAGAAGGCGAGGTCAGTACAGGTGCATCAAAGCTGGGACCGAGAGACTGAAAAACAGCTTCTATCTCAAGGCCATCAGACTGTTAAACAGCCACCACTAACATTGAGTGGCTGCTGCCAACACACTGACACTGACACTGACTCAACTCCAGCCACTTTAATAATGGGAATTGATGGGAAATGATGTAAATATATCACTAGCCACTTTAAACAATGCTACCTTATATAATGTTACTTACCCTATATTATTCATCTCATATGCATACGTATATATTGTACTCTATATCATCGACTGCATCCTTATGTAATACATGTATCACTAGCCACTTTAACTATGCCACTTTGTTTACATACTCATCTCATATGTATATACTGTACTCGATACCATCTACTGTATCTTGCCTATGCTGCTCTGTACCATTCATATATCCTTATGTACATATTCTTTATCCCCTTACACTGTGTATAAGACAGTAGTTTTGGAATTGTTAGTTAGATTACTTGTTGGTTATTACTGCATTGTTGGAACTAGAAGCACAAGCATTTCGCTACACTCGCATTAACATCTGCTAACCATGTGTATGTGACAAATACAATTTGATTTGATTTGATTTAGCTGCCGGAGTCGCCCGTCTGTCCTGAGCTGCCGGAGTCGCCCGTCTGTCCTGAGCTGCCGGAGTCGCCCGTCTGTCCTGAGCTGCCGGAGTCGCCCGTCTGTCCTGAGCTGCCGGAGACGCCCGTCTGTCCTGAGCTGCCGGAGCCGTCCGTCAGCCAGGAGCTGCCGGAGCCGTCCGTCAGCCAGGAGCTGCCGGAGCCGTCCGTCAGCCAGGAGCTGCCGGAACCGTCCTTCACTCCGGCACTGCCGGAATCTCCTGTCCATTCGGGACCCATTGCTAGGGTCACCGGTTGAGGAGGCGGACAAAAACGATTGGTGGAGTGGGGTCCACGTCCCAAGCCAGAGCCGCCGCCGCGGACAGACACCCACCCAGACCCTCCCCTATAGGTTCAGGTTTTGCGGCCGGAGTCCGCACCTTTGCGGGGGGTACTGTCACGTTCTGACCTTAGTTCCTTTGTTATGTCTTTGTTTTAGTATGGTCAGGGCATAAGTTGGGTGAGTTTGTCTGTGTTCCGTTTTCTATGTTGTGTTTTGTGTTTGGCCTGGTAGGTGTCGTTTTTCCCGCTTGTGTTTCGTGGGTGTTTATTTTCTGTGTCTGTGTTCCACACGGAACTGTTTCGGTTGGTTATTTCACGAGTCGTTTATTGTTTTGTTTCAGTGTTCGTTTGTTTTAAAAAAGAGCATGAACACGTACCACGCTGCGCATTGGTTCTCCGATCCTTACTACTCCTCCTCGTCGTCGTCGTCGGAAGACAGCCGTTACAATCACCCACAACTTTTGCTGTGAGGCGTCCATTTCCTCAACAACTGATCTTGAACGTTGTAACCCTAGGCAGAACTCCTTACATCAACCGGGGGTATTTTGGGTATAAAAAATAATCTTTATGGAACAAAAGGAACATTTGCTGTGTAACTGGGAGTCTCGTGAGTGAAAACATCCAACGATTTTCAAAGGTAAACGGTTAATTTGATTGCTTTTCTGATTTTCGTGACCAAGCTTCCTGATGCTAAGTGTACATAATGCTATGCTAGGCTATCGATAAACGTACACAAACGCTTGGATTGCTTTCGCTGTAAAGCATAATTTCAAAATCTGACACGACAGGGTGATTAACAAAAGGCTAAGCTGTGTTTTGCAATGTTGCACTTGTGATTTCATGAATATTAATATTTTTTTTCCAATCGCTTCTTATGAGAAACCAATTGCCTCGACGGATATATTATCGAATATATATGTTAAAAACACCTTGAGGATTGATCCTAAACAACGTTTGCCGTGTTTCTGTCGATATTATTGAGCTAATTTTGAAAAAAGTTTGGCGTTGTAGTGGTAGCATTTTCCGGTCGATTTCTCAGCCCAGCATAATGAACAAATGGGAGCTATTTCGCCTACAAAAATAATATTTGGGGAAAAAATGAACATTTGCTATCTAACTAGGAGTCTCCTGAGTGAAAACATCCAAAGTTCTTCAAAGGTAAATGCTTTAATTTGGTTTCGTTTCTTATTTTCGTGAAAATGTTGCCTGCTGCCAGCAGAGCCTAGCATAGCATTATGCCATGATAAACTTACACAAATGCTTGTCTAGCGTTGGCTGTAACGCATATTTTGAAAATCTGAGATGACAGTGTGATTAACAAAAGGCTAAGCTTGTGTTTGAATATATTTCATTTGCGATTTTCATGAATAGGAAAGGTTTCTAGGGGTATTTATGTCCGCTGCGTTATGCTAATTTGTTTGAGGCTATAATTACGCTCCCGGATTCGGGATTGCTAGTCGCAAGAAGTTAACATCTTGTTAATTTACCCATCGTGTCCGCGTTTTAAAATGTTTTACAGCGAAAACACAACATATATTTATGTTAGATCTCCACCAAATCCAAAAAACACACAACCATTTTCCCCAGCCAAAGATAGTCACAAAAGCAGAATTAGAGATAAAATTAATCACTAACCTTTGATAATCTTCATCAGATGACATTCATATGACACAATACATTTATGTTTTGTTTGATAATATGCATATTTATATCCACAAATCTCGGATTACATTGGTGCCATGTTCAGAAATGCCTCCAAAATATCCGGAGTAATTACAGAGAGCTAATAACAGAAATACTCATCATAAACTTTGACGAAAGGTACATGTTTTACATACAATTAAAAGATACACTTGTTCTTTATGCAACCGCTGTGTCAGATTTTTTACAAATAAAAAAAATACGAAAAAAGCATACCATGCAATAATCTGGGACGCGGTCAGAAACATTTCTCCGCTATGTTGGAGTCAACCGAAATACGAAATTACATCATTAATATTCCCTTACCTTTAATGATCTTTCATCAGAATGCAGTGCCAGGAATACTAGTTCCGCAATAAATCGTTGTTTTGTTCCATAATGTCCATTACTAGTGTCCAATTAGCTACTTTTGCTAGTACGTTTAGTTCACATGTCCAAAAGCTGGTGCTGGTCCAGGCGAACTCGGACAAAAACGTCAAAAAGTTATATTCCAGGTCGAATAAACTGGTCAAACTAAGTAGAGAATCAATCTTCAGGACGTTATTATCATATATGTCCAATAACGTTCCAACCGGAGCATTCGTTTTTGTCTACGGAGTAATGGAAAGCATGGTGATATCATGAGGAATGCGCGTAACCAGGAACTTGCATTCTACTGACTCAAATAGCTGCCTTCCGGCCCCACATCACACAAGAGGCTTCATTCCACATTGTACTGACTGTTGACATCTAGTGGAAGCTGTAGGAAGTGTGAACAGATCCATATCTTACTGGGATGTGAATAGGCGAGGAGTTGAAAATCAACCATCCCCAGAATTTCCACTTCCTATTTGGAAGTTTGCCTGCCCTGTGAGTTCTGTTATACTCACAGACATAATTCAAACAGTTTTAGAAACCTCAGAGTGTTTTCTATCCAATAGTAATTATAATATGCATATATTAGCATCTGGGACAGAGTAGGAGGCAGTTCACTATGGGCACGCAATTCATCCAAAGTCAAAATGCTGCCCTCTATCCCTAAAAAGTTAACTTGTTCACAAATGGGTCTTCCAAATGGACAAATGACCCCAAGTATACTTCCAAAGTTGTGGCAAAATGGCTTTAAACCTCCCGTTCTCATTCTGTATACACCCCGTGTGCTCCGGGTCAAACTGACCCGCCTTGACTAAACCCCCAATGAGCACACGTGTGACGGTATGCATGTGTACAGCCTTTACAGATATATTTCTTACACCTGCAGTACACAGTATGTGTTTTACAGTCATTCTTTGGTGGGCGGATCTGAAACCTCTTCCTCTTACTTGCCCCAGCTGGGGAAGTGGCTGGGGGCTCCTCAGGTTGCTCATGAGATCTAGCCCTCTGAACAGCTTTCACAACTTCTGCAGATGCGTCTGTGTAGTGGAGATGCTCCCTTCTTTCGATGAATGGTGTTACAAGTACTTTTCCCAGCTGCTCCAGGAACACCCTCTTCTTGTTGCACTTAAGAGGCATCCAGCTCGGGTTGATCTCTCTCCATATCACAATGGCATTGTAGGAGGAAACATCAATGATGTTGTGGAAGATGACCAGGGGCCAGCGGGCAGTCATCCTTCTGCAGCTGTATGTTCCAATCACCTTATCTCGGTTGACCACACCTCCTGGCTTCCTGTCCTGGCGATGGCTAATTCCAGCCTCTGTGTGCAGTGTGCTCAGAAGTAACATATTCTTGTTTTTCTTTGGGAGGTAGGGAACTATAGTGGTGGTGCGCGTGAAGGCAAACTTTGATCAGAAGACCTCTCTTAACTTTGACACAAGCAGTGCAGGTGGGAGCTCAGGCTTGTTCTTTCTAACTGTGCCAACCATGGTGACGTTCCTCTTCAGGAGCTGCTGTCCGAGTTCATAAGAAGTGAAGAAATTGTCACGTGACATTGCGACCCCTCAGTCCCTCTGTCTCATCAAGCACAACGCACATCCCCTGGTTCTTCTCTGGGCCTCCACTGGTCGGCTTCCTGGTGTAGACTTGCATCTTCCAAGCGTTGCTGGATTTGGCGTCGCAGGCCTAACCATGACTTGATCCCATATTTTTCTGGCTTGCTGGGCATATACTGCCGGAAAGGACAATGACCTTTGGCAAGAAGAGATTAGCATCATCGGTAATTATTAGCATCGGTGTCACACAGAAACAGTCACAGAAGTCAGTGGTGAAAATCACTTTTATTAAATATATATATATATACTAACTCTGAATGGAACCAGTTGCTCATCCACTGTCACGTCAGGCCCTGGGTTGTAGAGCCAGGCCAGGCAGCCGCTCAACCCGCTTTTCCCAGACCTCTCAAACGGCTGCCAGTTTGTCTGTCCCACATCTTGCAGGTCTTGACTCATGGTCATCAAATCGTAGCAGTCTTGAGTAAGTGTGAAATACTTTTAGTTGCATGTTGGCATGGAAAATGGCCCTTCCACTCCCTGCATCCCATAGACTAGCGGCAGCCTCACATCGGGACATGTATACACCTGCTAAGATTAGCAGCCCTATATAGACATGCAGGTCAGTCTCATCCATCCCTTTCCAGCTGTCTCCAGATTTGTCATGTCCAGGATGATTTTTTTCTATTTGCCGGTGTGATAAACAGGTAGAATGTTGAGGCCATGTCATGGGCATGGGAAACGGCATACGTTGTGGGTACTGGGGTCATCTACATGACCTTATGTTCTGCCATTCTTCCCTGTTTGTGATATGCCACTGAGGACCATTTGATTTTGCCGTTTTTTGACAGGAAAGTCTCTCTTTCAGCGTGAGAGATATCGTCTTCCTCTGAAGATGATGCATCATGCTCTGGGTTGTAATTCCTCCCAATCTTCATTTTCTGACACATCCTCCACTTCCTCTTCAGAATCAGCGTAGACTTGCTGTACATTTGAAAATATCATTTTCTAGAACCTGTTCAGCAGTGAAACGCACAGTAATGGCTTCAGCACCTTGGACAAGACCACATGTCCAGACATGTACCCATGACAATATTAGTACCTGTTGTTTCGTACAGCTTACACGGGTACATGAATACAGGCAACATTTCACTTTTGTAATATTGGGGTCAGTCTAGGACAAGTCATCAAATTTCAAGTTGCATAATGTCTAGGAGGTGATTGTTTTCACTGCTGTAGTTTCGGGTCAAAATGATCCAACAACAGCGGGAGGGTTAATCAACACAGTGCCGGGTCACAGTGTCGGTTCAAAATGACCCAAGGACAGCAGAAGGGTCAACACTGGGTGGGGTCAAAATGACCCAAGGACAGCGGGAGGGTCAACACGACCCGAGGACAGCAGGAGGGTTAATGAACTGTCCACAACCAGGGAAGTTAGTCTTGGAAGGGGGGGCGGTTTAAAATCCATACCCAAAACGCACACAGTCCACAACTCAGGCAATATGGAAACATTCGGTACAGGATGCAGGGGTCCTTGGTGATACGGGCCCAACACAATATATTAATGACTAAAGTAATGACAGTAGCAAAGGCACTCCAATGCAGAATAGTGAATAATGGCATATGTTACATCAGCGTGTTTCGATACACTCAGGTATTATGATACGAGAAAGGGGAATGATGACTCAGACATTGAGTTTGTTAGTGGTAACACATGTAGAGAGCTGCAGCTCAACCCTTTTAGAGCTGCAGTTGCACAGCTTCTATGCAAGAGGCTGAAGGTGCAGTGCAAGTAGCAGTCTGTAATTCTTACAGCTGCTGGTGAGTTAGGGGCTCCTTGTAAGAGTGTGAAAATAAAAGGAGACGGAAATAGTTTCTTCAGAGCGATCAGTGAAGTGGTGTGTGGTACAGATGAGTATCATGGAACAATTCAAAAAGTCGTGGTGAAGCAGCTAGAAAGCAACGATGGTACATATAGGAGCATTTTGAGAATGGGTTACCGTTCAGTGTCAGAATATATAATCAAATCCAAAAGGAGCTCTCTAGCTGGTTGGGCGACTGAAGTGGAGATTCAAGCAGCAGCAGATTGTTTGGGTGTAAATATATATACATACTACACCGACCGCTGGCTTGAATACAGTTGTAACGGTTTACAGGTGTCTAACAAGGGGATTTATTTTGGAGAATCATGGGAACCATTATGAGACAGTTGTTTGCGTCAAGAGGCCTCATGTGCAGTTTTGTTAATGCAAAGTAGATGCAAGTGGGAACAGTGTTACACCACAAGCATTCAAGTCTTCAGCCTCCAACTCGCCCGATTCCGAGAGAGCTTGGCAAGCAACAAGGTCCAGTGAATACGATGATTTGATGTGTGAGGATGATCCCGGATACTGGCAAGAGGACGATGAGCATGAACACGAAGAGTGGTACCACGATGAGCATGAACACAACTCTGGGTGATGACTTGGAGGATACCAGGGACCACGAAGCCGAAACTCGTCACCAATACAATTCCAAAAACAACCTTCTGGATGACGACGAGGTTTACGACGACGACGAGGTTGACGACACGATTCGTGCTGAGGAGGATGCGAGACAAAAACAGTGCAAGCTTAATTGGTCACTATTGAACAGATCACGGCTTTCATTTTTAGAATGGCTGGGTGAGCGCTGGTGGGGCTCGGTCTCTGAAGAGCAGATTAGCTCTTTCATGGATACACCTAAGATTCGCGCTGGAGATATTGTCATCGCAGCACACTTTGGTGACGTGCCTGGAGGAATGGGTTCGGTTACGGTGAAGACCAACAACGCAGTCATGACATTTGGTGTGTTCATCCGTCACGACTTGATACAAGTTGATTTTTCAAATCCTATTGACATAATAGATCTCGTTTGTAAACTGGGAGAAGGGCACTTGCTGCCTAGACAGAGGAAAATAATTGACTACTTTTCTGTGACACATATAGTGGAAGAGATGTATTACATGATAAAGGTGCTGAAAGGTGCATGGTGGGGAGCTTCATACGGCAGTTCCAAAAGGCCACCTGAGCACCGCGAAGTGATACAGAATCTACGAATTAAGGAAAAACTGTACGCCGACCCAGGTGCAGCATTATGCATTATATGGATAACAAGAGTTTGGGATACCTGTTCAAGATTGTGACTGCCAAGGGAAAGAGATTCAAGGTGACGTTTGATACATTGGGGTTTACGATAGGGACAAGTGCACGCTTCTCCGAGATCACAAGTGTACTGTCCTACATCAGCATGGTTGAAAAATTCACCTTTGCAACTCGACCCTGTTCCGTGATGCAAGCGAACCCGAGCGTCGGGGATGAAGACATGGAAGGTCCACCGCGTGTCACAGAGTCGCCAAGAAATCTGTAGATTACTACAGATGGAAGTTGGTAGCATATCTAGTCACTGTTCTATCCCTGTTTCACTATGTCATTTCAAAAGTCCTTGTGTTGTAGTCATCAATATGTGAATAAAGACAAAGTATTTCTGAAACTGAATGATCATTCACATTTATTGACAGAGTACATTACAAGTGTTCACTTTGTCAATAAATCCATACCCAAACCGTAACTGTCCACAACCAGAGAAGCAGGGGCAGCATTCATTTCCAAAGAACATAAACTTTATTGAGCCCAGAAAGGAATAAAACGTGTTCTTCTCCTTAGTCCTCACTACATTGGAACATCGTCATCCCCCTGCTCTTCCTCATCATCGGCCATGTACTTGAGAGAAAGACAAATAATCACATTAACAAGAGGTCATACACACAGGCAAAGTGTCATCACCTTATACATTTCCAGATCTACCATGTCATCTTTTTGTTCAGCTGGGGAAGAGGAGGCAATGCTGGATGAGGTTGAGGTTGTGCATGGTTGAGGACCTCCGGGGGCACCAGTGGACGCTCTTGTTGTACCACAGGGTTTTCAGGTCCCTCTCTGTCAGAGGATAGTATGTAATCGCTCTCCTGAGATGTGTATTATATGCATGGGATAGAAATATCACATAGACATGGTATAACAATGCATGAAACATGATTGAAATAGTCATTCACAATCTATTTGTTTACCTACAGAATGGCTCAGGGTTATGGTAGATGCCTGTGGTGTGGAGATTAGCGTCATAACCATACAAGATTAAATATTATGATTAGCATGTTGTATAAACAAGGTGTGTGTAACGTAGGATATAATCATGTGTATCCTACCGGGCTGAGCTCACTGTTGTCGGTTTCTATACCACTCTCCTCTGACATCATTACAAGTGTGAAATGAACAATGAGTTGAGTCAAAGAGATACAGGCCTACAATTGGCTGGTAGAATGTGACACATTCACTAGGTGTCACGATCAAACTCCATCCCACGGTTAGTTTGGGTTAGGCATATGGGGTGCGGGGCATTTTTTAAAATGAATACCCAAATGCTCATGGGGCACATTTCATTTGCTATTGTCTTCTCTCTCAAACTCTCTCTGTAACTACACTTTATGCCACTGAATCACTCTCGCAATTGTTAGATGTATTGCATTCATCACATATCCCCGGTTCGCAGAGTGAATTGGGAAAGTAGCTTGGCAAGACTGACTAAATTTCCCTCCCAGTGTAAACACTAACTTCAGCCTGTCACTACAACATGGAAATTAATGCAGATTGCTACTGCTACTCTTTAGCGAGTGTAACAACTATCCTCCTATGTGGTATTAAGAAACACTGCGCGGTATGCCCTGCATCGTAATGACAGAGAGACAGACGTAGGGATAGATACACATACACAATAGAAGGCTCACTGAACGTGCCTATGGGTCCAAGGTCCAGGTCAGTACTGGTGGATGTACTGTGATAACGATCATCTTCTTTACTTTTAGGCTTCTCTTGTCATGATGTCTCTTGGCTTGGCTTTTCTTTCCCTTACTCTTGTCCTCTCCTCCCTGCAATTGACAGCTGATCACGATGTGTGGACGACTCGCTGCGCTGCTGCAAATTGCACGTGTCTCACAGGAAAGTCGTACAAGCTTTTCACTGTCGGGTAGACGTAGCACGCGATCATGGCTAATAGGGCGTCGAGATGGTGGTAGTGCGTCAACTCCACGTACATGGGTCTGGTGAAGGGACTGTCCTGGGGTCCTATCATTACATAAACTCTATTGTGGATGACGGATCTCACGTTGAAACGGTCCAGGTTTTCCTTCTCGTGATCTGTCCGGGTCCTATTCTTTAGGAGGAGGCAGTTGTACCAAGCGGCCATTGCGTTAGTCAATTCGGTGGGATCCTGGGGTAGATGGCGGGTTACTAGGGAGGAGAGGATAGGAGGACTGCTTCGGTTATCCGAGGGGTTTGGTGAGAACAGGGAGCGAGTTGTTGTCAGAGTGACTGACTGGGCAGAGTTTGCTGCGCCGAGATAATGTTTCCCCAGCATCACTTTCTTGCCCCGTAGCACTCACTTCCGTCATCATGAAGTGCTTTGAGAGACTAGTCAAGGACCATATCACCTCCACCCTACCTGACACCCTAGACCCACTCCAATTTGCTTACCGCCCAAATAGGTCCACAGACTATGCAATCTCAACCACACTGCACACTGCCCTAACCCATCTGGACAAGAGGAATACCTATGTGAGAATGCTGTTCATCGACTACAGCTCGGCATTTAACACCATAGTGCCCTCCAAGCTCGTCATTAAGCTCGAGACCCCGCCCTGTGCAACTGGGTACTGGACTTCCTGACGGGCCGCCCCCAGGTGGTGAGGGTAGGCAACAACATCTCCACCCCGCTGATCCTCAACACTGGGGCCCCACAAGGGTGCGTTCTGAGCCCTCTCCTGTACTGCCTGTTCACCCACGACTGTGTGGCCACACAAGCCTCCAAATCAATCATCAAGTTTGTGGACGACACAACAGTGGTAGGCATGATTACCAACAACGTCGAGACGGCCTTCAGGGAGGAGGTGAGGGCCCTCGGAGTGTGGTGTCAGGAAAATAACCTCACACTTAACGTCAACAAAACTAAGGAGATGATTGTGAACTTCAGGAAACAGCAGAGGGAACACCCCCCTATCCACATCGATGGAACAGTAGTGGAGAGGGTAGCAAGTTTTAAGTTCCTCGGCATACACATCACAGACAAACTGAATTGGTCCACCCACACAGACAGCATCGTGAAGAAGGCGCAGCAGCGCCTCTTCAACCTCAGGAGGCAGAAGAAATTCGGCTTGTCACCAAAAGCACTCACAAACTTCTACAGATGCACAATCGAGAGCATGCTGCCGATGTTACAGGAAGGCCATAAAGTACATCAAGGACAACAACCACCCGAGCCACTGCCTGTTCACCCTGCTATCATCCAGAAGGCGAGGTCAATACAGCTGCATCAAAGCTGTGACCGAGAGACTGAAAAACAGCTTCTATCTCAAGGCCATCAGACTGTTAACCAGCCATCACTAACATTGAGTGGCTGCTGCCAACATACTGACTCAATCTCTAGCCACTTAAATAATTACAAATATGATGTAATAAATGCATCACTAGTCACTTTAAACAATGCCACTTTATATAATGTTTACATACCTTATATTACTCATCTCATATGTATATACTGTACTCTATACCATCTACTGCATCTTGCCTATGCCGTTTGGCCATCGCTCATCCATATATTTATATGTACATATTCTTATTCATTCCTTTACACTTGTGTGTATGAGGTAGTTGTGAAATGGTTAGATTACTTGTTAGATATTACTGCACGGTCGGAACTAGAAGCACAAGCATTTCGCTACACTCGCATTAACATCTGCTAACCATGTGTATGTGATTTGATTGAATGTTTTCCCCATAAAACCTACCACTGCTTTCATTTCTAATTTGCTCATTATTGGTTTATGCTGTGTTAAAATTTGTGTTTAAGCAATAAACAAATTTAAAAAAGAAAAACTCCTGGTTGTAAACTGACTGCAGTAGCTATGTTTTTGGTATCGCTCATGTCATACTGCGTGTCATTCCTCAACTGTCTGGATTTTACATTCATTTTGGACCTCCACAAAACTGACACACTAAATCAACAAACTGTTTTTGTACATATTCAAGTAGTGATTCATAACATACAAATACAATCAGTACATGGCTTTCCATTAATTTCTTAAACTCATTGGAAATTAAATGGAATTCAACTATGCTATAATCCCACTGAATCATGAATAAGCCTCATTCAGATGATTTTATATGGTCCTTTACACACCAGCTCCGTGGGAAAATTGGATCCTGGCCAAAGGAACAAGTTCATTCTAAAAGTGTGAGACATCTAGGATGAGTTTTTGACTATATTAATGTCAACTGCCATATGTTGATGTACATGTCCAACTGGTTTCCTCCTATTTTCAGACTACTGATGCCAGACTAGTGTTTTATCATGTGGCCACAGATACTCCGCTATTCTGTCAGTGGTTCCAGATCTACAACAGACAACTGTGTGCGAATAGCATACAGTATTGAGCAACAGAGAAGTAAAATTCCATTGTTATGAAAAAATCATAATCATTTTTTTAAGTTTCTTGTACCGTCCCAAACAAAATACAATAAAATGAAATTGAAATGAAAGCTAAAGGGCATATGCAAGTCGCTCTGGATAAGAGCGTCTGCTAAATGACTTAAATGTAAAATGTAAATGCAGTAGGGTTGATAAAGGTCAAGATAGGTTTGACTGGGACTAATGGAAGCGTAGGATGTTTGGTAACATTTGGCATCCTAAACTTGTTTACATGTGACAAAGTAGGCTACAGGACCATATAGTGCTTATACCCAAGTGGTGGCCCATCATGTCTTTAGGAGCTACAGTCTTTTTCATTTTTTCCAACCAGGCATTAAACAAGACATATAGCTAAAATGTTATGGAGTGAAACAGCGTCTGTGCCACCAGTAAGTACAGATAGTAGTATAAATCCCCTGGCACAGTCCCCGCAGCCGGACAACTTTCTCATGGTTTCTGGAAGGAAATGCTGTAGGAACGCTCAACCGGTGTCGCTCATTCAGCCGACAGAAACTTTCAACCGGCTTTCCCCATTAAGCAGCGAGTCGGAGTCAGAGGCCGAGTCTTCTCTGGTCTCTACTCCTCCCGTTACGGGGTCTGAGACGCCGAAGCTTCCCACCATTAGCTCTGACAAATTGAAAACTCTAGTCATTGGCGACTCCATTACCCGCAGTATTAGACTTAAAACGAATCATCCAGCGATCATACACTGTTTACCAGGGGGCAGGGCTACCGACGTTAAAGCTAATCTGAAGATGGTGCTGGCTAAAGCTAAAACTGGTGAGTGTAGAGAGTATAGAGATATTGTTATCCACGTCGGCACCAACGATGTTAGGATGAAACAGTCAGAGATCACCAAGCGCAAACATAGCTTCTGCGTGTAAATCAGCTAGAAAGATGTCGGCATCGAGTAATTGGCCCCCACTCTCCCAGTTAGGGGGAGTGATGAGTTCTACAGCAGTCTCACAACTCAATCGCTGGTTGAAAACTGTTTTCTGCCCCTCCCAAAAGATTTGTAGATAATTGGCCCTCTTTCTGGGACTCACCCACAAACAGGACCAAGCCTGACCTGCTGAGGAGTGACGGACTCCATCCTAGCTTGAGGGGTGCTCTCATCTTATCTACCAACATAGACAGGGCTCTAACGCCTCTAGCTCCACAATGAAATAGGGTGCAGACCAGGCAGCAGGCTGTTAGCCAGCCTGCCAGCATAGTGGAGTCTGACACTAGCACAGTCAGTGTAGTCAGCTCAGCTATCGCCATTGAGACCGTGTCTGTGCCTCGACCTAGGTTGGGCAAAATTAAACATGGCGGTGTTCGCTTTAGCAATCTCACTAGGATAAAGACCACCTCCATTCCTGTCATTATTGAAAGAGATCATGATACCTCACATCTCAAAATATGGCTACTTAATGTTAGATCCCTTACTTCAAAGGCAATTATAGTCAATGAACTAATCACTGATCATAATCTTGATGCGATTGGCCTGACTGAAACATGGCTTAAGCCTGATGAATTTACTGTGTTAAATGAGGCCTCACCTCCTGGCTACACTAGTGACCATATCCCCTGTGCATCCCGCAAAGGCGGAGGTGTTGCTAACATTTACGATAGCAAATTTCAATTAACCCCCAAAAAAAAAAAAAAAATGACGTTTTCGTCTTTTGAGCTTCTAGTTATGAAATCTATGCAGCCTACTCAATCACTTTTTATAGCTACTGTTTACAGGCCTCCTGGGCCATATACAGCGTTCCTCACTGAGTTCCCTGAATTCCTATCGGACCATGTAGTCATAGCAGATAATATTCTAATCTTTGGTGACTTTAATATTCACATGGAAAAGTCCACAGCCCCACTCCAAAAGGCTTTCGGAGCCATCATCGACTCAGTGGGTTTTGTCCAACATGTCTCTGGACCCACTCATTGTCACAGTCATACGCTGGACCTAGTTTTGTCCCATGGAATAAATGTTGTGGATCTTAATGTTTTTCCTCATAATCCTGGACTATCGGACCACCATTTTATTAAGTTTGCAATTGCAACAAATAATCTGCTCAGACCCCAACCAAGGAACATCAAAAGTCGTGCTATAAATTCTCAGACAACACAAAGATTCCTTGATGTCCTTCCAGATTCCCTCTGTCTACCCAAGGATGCCAGAGGACAAAAATCAGTTAACCACCTAACTGAGGAACTCAATGTAACCTTGCGCAATACCCTAGATGCAGTTGCACCCCTAAAAACTAAAAACATTTCTCATAAGAAACTACCTCCCTGGTACACAGAAAATACCCGAGCTCTGAAGCAAGCTTCCAGAAAATTGGAACGGAAATGGCGCCACACCAAACTGTAAGTCTTCCGACTAGCTTGGAAAGACAGTACCGTGCAGTACCGAAGAGCCCTTACTGCTGCTCGATCATCCTATTCTTCTAACTTAATGGAGGAAAATAAGAACAATCCGAAATTCCTTTTTGATACTGTCGCAAAGCTAACTAAAAAGCAGCATTCCTCAAGAGAGGATGACTTTCACTTCAGCAGTGATAAATTCATGAACTTCTTTGAGGAAAAGATTATGATTATTAGAAAACAAATTACGGACTCCTCTTTAAATCTGCGTATCCCTTCAAAGCTCAGTTGTCCTGAGTCTGCACAACTCTGCCAGGACCTAGGATCAAGAGAGACGCTCAAGTGTTTTAGTACTATATCTCTTGACACAATGCTGAAAATAATCATGGCCTCTAAACCTTCAAGCTGCATACTGGACCCTATTCCAACTAAACTACTGAAAGAGCTGCTTCCTGTGCTTGGCCCTCCTATGTTGAACATAATAAACGGCTCTCTATCCACCGGATGTGTAACAAACTCACTAAAAGTGGCAGTAATAAAGCCTCTCTTGAAAAAGCCAAACCTTGACCCAGAAAATATAAAAAACTATCAGCCTATATCGAATCCTCCATTCCTCTCAAAAATTTTAGAAAAGGCTGTTGCGCAGCAACTCACTGCCTTCCTGAAGACAAACAATGTATACTAAATGCTTCAGTCTGGTTTTAGACCCCAGCATAGCACTGAGACGGCACTTGTGGAGGTGGTAAATTACATTTTAATGGCATCGGACCGAGGCTCTGCATCTGTCCTCGTGCTCCTAGACCTTAGTGTTGCTTTTATACCATCGATCACCACATTCTTTTGGAGAGATTGGAAACCCAAATTGGTCTTCACGGACAAGTTCTGGCCTGGTTTAGATCTTATCTGTCCGAAAGATATCAGTTTGTCTCCTTGAATGGTTTGTACTCTGACAAATCAACTGTAAATTTCGCTGTTCCTCAAGGTTCCGTTTTAGGACCACTATCGTTTTCACTATATATTTTACCTCTTGGGGATGTTATTCGAAAACATAATGTTAACTTTCACTGCTATGCGGATGACACACAGCTGTACATTTCAATGAAACATGGTGAAGCCCCAAAATTGCCCTTGCTAGAAGCATGTGTTTCAGACATAAGGAAGTGGATGCTGCAAACGTTCTACTTTTAAACTCAGACAAAACAGAGATGCTTGTTCTAGGTCCCAAGAAACAAAGAGATCTTCTGTTGAATCTGACAATTAATCTTAATGGTTGTACAGTCGTCTCAAATAAAACTGTGAAGGACCTTGGCGTTACTCTGGACCATGATCTCTCTTTTGAAGAACATATCAACACCATTTCAGGGACAGCTTTTTTCCATCTACGTAACATTGCAAAAATCAGAAACTTTCTGCCCAAAAATGATGCAGAAAAATGAATCCATGCTTTTGTCACTTCTAGGTTAGACTACTGCAATGCTCTACTTTCTGGCTACCCGGATAAAGCACTAAATAAACTTCAGTTAGTGCTAAATACGGCTGCTAGAATCCTGACTAGAACCAAAACATTTGATCATATTACTCCAGTGCTAGCCTCTCTACACTGGCTTCCTGTTAAAACAAGGGCTGATTTCAAGGTCTTACTGCTAACCTACAAAGCTTTACATGGGCTTGCTCCTACCTATCTCTCTGATTTGGACCTGCCGTGCATACCTACACGTACGCTACGGTCACAAGATGCAGGCCTCCTAATTGTCCCTAGAATTTCTAAGCAAACAGCTGGAGGCAGGGCTTTCTCCTATGGAGCTCCATAATTATGGAACGGTCTGCCCACCCCTGTCAGAGACGCAAACTCGGTCTCAACCTTTAAGTCTTTACTGAAGACTCATCTCTTCAGTGGGTCATATGATTGAGTGTAGTCTGGCCCAGGAGTGGGAAGGTGAACGGAAAGGCTCTGGAGCAACGAACCGCCCTTGCTGTCTCTGCCTGGCCGGTTCCCCTCTTTCCACTGGGATTCTCTGCCTCTAACGCTATTACAGGGGCTGAGTCACTGGCTTACTGGGGCTCTCTCATGCCGTCCCTGGAAGGGGTGCGTCACCTGAGTGGGTTGATTCACTGATGTGGTCATCCTGTCTGGGTTGGCACCCCCCCCCTTGGGTTGTGCCATGGCAGAGATCTTTGTGGGCTATACTCAGCCTTGTCTCAGGATGGTAAGTTGGTGGTTGAAGATATCCCTCTAGTGGTGTGGGGGCTGTGCTTTGGCAAAGTGGGTGGGGTTATATCCTTCCTGTTTGGCCCTGTCCGGTGGTGTCCTCGGATGGGGCCACAGTGTCTCCTGACCCCTCCTGTCTCAGCCTCCTGTCTCAGTATTTATGCTGCAGTAGTTTATGTGTCGGGGGGCTAGGGTCAGTTTGTTATATCTGGAGTACTTCTCCTGTCCTATTCGGTGTCCTGTGTGAATGTAAGTGTGCATTCTCTAATTCTCTCCTTCTCTCTTTCTTTCTCTCTCTCGGAGGACCTGAGCCCTAGAACCATGCCCCAGGATTACCTGACATTTCCCCAGTCCACCTGGCCGTGCTGCTGCTCCAGTTTCAACTGTTCTGCCTTATTATTATTCGACCATGCTGGTCATTTATGAACATTTTAACATCTTGGCCATGTTCTGTTATAATCTCCACCTGGCACAGCCAGAAGAGGACTGGCCACCCCACATATGCTCTCTTTAATTCTCTCTTTCTTTCTCTCTCTCGGAGGACCTGAGCGCTAGGACCATGCCCCAGGACTACCTGACATGATGACTCCTTGCTGTCCCCAGTCCACCTGACCGTGCTGCTGCTCCAGTTTCAACTGTTCTGCCTTATTATTATTCGACCATGCTGGTCATTTATGAACATTTGAACATCTTGGCCATGTTCTGTTATAATCTCCACCCGGCACAGCCAGAAGAGGACTGGCCACCCCACATAGCCTGGTTCCTCTCTAGGTTTCTTCCTAGGTTTTGGCCTTTCTAGGGAGTTTTTCCTAGCCACTGTGGTTCTACACCTGCATTGCTTGCTGTTTGAGGTTTTAGGCTGGGTTAGGCTGGAGATTATAACAGAACATGGCCAAGATGTTCAAATGTTCATAAATGACCAGCATGGTCAAATAATAATAAACACAATAGTTGTCGGGGGTGAAGCAAGTCAGCACCTCAGGAGTAAATGTCAGTTGGCTTTTCATAGCCGATCATTAAGAGTATCTCCACCACTCCTACTGTCTCTAGAGAGTTGAGGCATGGTCCTAGGGCTCAGGTCCTCCGAGAGAGAGAAAGAGAGAGCAGGTGCCCTGCGTGCCCATTCGGTAATCTGGCCCTGATCATCAAGTTAAACCACAGGTATTGTTGTTACACATCCTCACACTGTCTTGTAGGATAAAACTGAGACTGTAGCCAGCTTCCATTTTACCTCATTTTATTGTCCAAAGAATGTTCCCATAGTCCAGAAGTATTGGATGAAAATCCACAATGTTGGTGCCATACAGGAGCACTGACCAATCTGTCTCCAAAAGAGGACTGCTGTTTTTGAGGATGGTTTGGAGGTCAGTGGTTGATGATCTGAGCACCCCCTGAGATGGTGAGTATGGTTTCAGTAGACCACTATTGAGCTGGTAGATCAGATAGGAGCTTCGAGGAAAGGTAATTTAGTGCTTTGAATGTGGTTCATATGGCCTTATAGTGGATTCAGGACTTGGACAAGGAGTCAATGCAGTTTAAAGATGCATTTACATGGGGGTTGGATGATAGTGTCAAATTTCTTGGAATGAGAGAAAATATTGGAGTTTGGGGACTGGAGGGGATAATAGTCAAGTTGGGAAATGTGCAAATATTTACATACAAATATATAGTCAAGTTGGGGATGATTCAGATATTCCTGTTGAAAAAGAGAAAAGACAGAAAGATATAATCTTACAGTATTGTAACATTCTGGGTGTAGTGGGTGAGAAGTCAGGCGCAGGAAGCAGAGTTCAGGGTAGTGCTAATTTAATGCACAAAACGGCGAACATAAGCCAACCCCACGAAAACACAGGGCGTACAACAAAACAACGGCCCAAACATGGGGACTTAAACTGTGCAGCAAAACCCACAAAATGGGAAACACGTAACCCACAGACGTGCACACAAGTTACACAAAACAATCCCGCACAAAGAGCAGGCGGGTCGGCTGGCTAATAAAGCCAAACTAATCAGCAAATACACAACAGGTGTAACCAATAAACAGACAAAGAGGGGGAGGAAAGAATCAGTGGCATCTAGTAGGCCGGTGACGACGACCGCCGAGCGCCACCCGAACGGGAAGGGGAGCCACCTTCGGTAAGAGTTGTGACAAGTATATTAAATTCATCCCTTTGGGCCAAAACTGGTTGAATAAACTTTTCCACCTCATTTCAACAACAAGAAAATCTATGTGATGACGGTGAATCAACGCTGAAAACTCAATTGGATTTTTTTCAACCACCTTTTAACTTTTAACCAGCATTTTTGGTTGATTTCTCATTTTGGTTGAGTTCCCAAATTTAAATCAAAACTAGACATTGATCTGATGTCTGCCCAGTGGGATTGGATTTCTGTAATCATATCAGCTCATTTGTTACACTTCTTCTAATCATCCAGAGAGAATGTACCTTTCTTTGAGGTTAACCTTTGAGATGACCTCCCTCAAGGATTCTCTCTTTCCTCGGAGCGAATTTGTCCCACATTTTAGGAAAGTCGCCATTAGTGGCCATGTTGCTCAAGATATTGCGACCATGATGCCTGTGGACAAAAGATATGAATATCATCTTAAACGTGCAACATATCAAATCATTTCTGCTGTCTGTGATTAAAAACAGTACTTAATTGATGGCAACCTGAGAAAAAATAAGACATACATTAGGTAGAATTTGCAAGAGGGTCAGTTTGAGCAATGTACCGCATTACCTGATCTACAAATCATCTCAACAATATAACAACTGGGTTTTAACCATTCGTTATTATGAAAATCTTAGCGAATCTGCACAACACTTGGCTCAGACCATTGTGATCAAGTAGGGTTGTCTTCATTAGGCACCAAACAGATGGAAGGAAACTGAATCAGGTACTGACTATTTGGACTCATTTACATTTGTAATTTTTACCCCAATTTCGTGGTATCCAATAGGTAGTTACAATCTTGTCCCATCGCTGCAACTCCCGTAAGGACTCTGGAGAGGCGAAGGTCGAGAGCCATGCGTCCTCCGAAACACAACCCAGCCAAGCCGCACTGCTTCTTGACACAATGCCCGCTTAACCTGGAAGCACCAATGTGTCGGAGGAAACACCATACACCTGGCGACCATGTCAGCGTGCATTGCACCCCGCCCACCACAGGAGGTCACTAGTTGGCGATGGGAGAAGAACATCCCTCCCGGCCAAACATCCCGGCTTAGCTTTTGGCTTTTTAACTTTCAAACCCACATGGGTGCCTGGACTTGGATATTCCTATGCCACGTAGAACTTATTTGTGTTTATAATTTTTCCTTTTTGTTTTCAATTACTATTCCCCTCCAAGAGAATCTGTGGTTGTTTTGGAATACCTAAAATCCGCAATTCAATCCATGACACCCTTTAGCATAGATGCTGTAGACAGACGACAATGTGGCTTTTAAAGTCAATTTCAATTTGTATTCGTGGTAAACGCTGCAGATGTTGACTCAAGACTAAATGACCTTTAAAAGCTGCATTGTCGGCGATCTAGTGCTATAGCGAGCCATGGATTGAATTCCGGCCTTAACTGTTATGTTGAAGCAAGCTACTTTACAGGAGGAACTTCCCACCTGACTTCCTGTGCAGGGTCCACAGCCAGTTTACTGACGGCAATCAAGAAACGGTCAGTGAGGTCTTTCTTCCCCGACAGGAGACGAGCCGCCCCCATGACCTCAGCCAGTCTCTCCAGGTGCTGAGCAGTGCAGCTCCTCACCGCAGCGTTACGGTGGCTGAGGAAGGAATAACAGAGCACATCAGTTATATGTCATAGAGATACATGAGTTAGGAGATGAATGATAATGGATTGTATTGATGAAGTCTCATCGATGGATCAAAATGTTCGGTAAGACTTTATATTAAGGTCACTTAATATACCATTTATAAACTGTTTGTAAAGAGTTTACTTACCATTTATGAAACATTATTGCTACCTTTGTAAATGTCAATAAGAAATCTAGAAATAGTTATTGACACATTTAAAAATGCTATTTTAAATGATTTGTTCATGAGGTGTTTGATCATAGTATGTTCACAATTTGTAAATGATTAATAATGTACTACTAATGTACTATAAACCAGTTATAAAGGAGTTACTGTCAAGGCATTTGTTAATGGTTGATTAATGGTTTGACTCACCATTTATATACATATTTATAAATGTATTTATAAATGTCACAAATTGTGTATTTATTAATGAGTGCATTTATGAATGTGTGTACACCTCAGTGCCTCATTAATAGCCCCTAATCTAAAGTGTTCACTATATATACTTTATAAATGTTTATAAATGACTTGTTACTCCCCAAAGGCTAGCACACATCAGTAGACAGTACCTCTCCACCAAGGGCTAAAAATAATCTAAATAGCGCAATGGTAAAATAAGAAGTACACAACACAAGGAAGTATAAGACATAACAAAAAAATGTGATTCCATTCAAATGGTGACGTCTAGCGTTGGGGTGAGTTGCTGCCGGAAGTGTTGTGGAATAACCTAGCATGCTGATGAAAAGGGCAGTTTAATTCAAAACTAGCAGTATTTCAATCTTCTTTATTTTGAGGCTTGGATAATGGGATAGTTTGTGGAAGTCCGGATCTACCCCTTAGTGAGCGTTAATTGACCCCTCTCCCTCTTTACCTCAGCCCACCGACCAGCAGGGCATTCATGACACGTGTAGGGGTGCAGCTCTGCACCATGTGACCCAGGGCAAAGTTGGCGCCCTGCCGGATGAAGGCGTTGGCCTCGCTGGTTTTGTGCAGCAGCACGCGTGCCGTCCCCTCCACCTCACTGTCCATGGCCCTCTGGAGGTGGACGTACATGTCACCCAGTGTGGCCATGGCAGCACAGGACACTGCAGAGCGCAGGTTCTTCACCTGAATCATAATAACACACACAGGACCAGCTATTAATGTTGAGCAGAACAACCCACGAACATCAGAAACATGACACAATAATTTGACTTGTTCTCCAAATGTAGCAGATTTGTGCAGATGAATGAATAGGGCAGTGAATGAATACAGCTACCTCATTTATAATGGCAAGGCAGATATCATGGAGTTTAGGCATCAGTATGTCCATGTGGTTCTGAGCCATCACACGGAGAAAGGTCAAGCCCTCGATCTTCTTCTCCCTGCAATTCAGTGAAAGAAACGTAAGCATTTTCCACAACATTTTCCAAAAACATTATAATGATGTTCATCAATTAGGACTCTGGTCTCTTAATTTCAGAAATTTCTACGCTCTGTAGCTCAAATCTACTTTTCCAAGTACACTACACTGTGCTTCCTTTAGCCTAGCTCCATTGGTCTTGTCTACAGTGAATGCTCACCAGTCATCAGAGGCAGAGTGGAGCAGCTTGAAGGTCTTAGTCAGGGCCTGCTCTGGGTTGGACAGGGGCTGCAATCTGGCCTGGTTCTTAATTTGACCCTTTGGCTTACTGGCTGCCATCTTGTCTATGGGTTGACAGCAGACATCTATCTCTCTATGAACTGTATGTATTTATTTATGTATTTACTCATTTCCATATCTGTTTGTAGCTTTTAACACTAGTTCATTATGATATCATTTTAAATTTAGCACATATATTTTTGGTGCTCTCCCTGCTCAGAAACAGGGTCCAATTAGCCTTGAGTAAAAGTTATCTCACTGTGAAACAGGCAAATCAAGTGTGGAAAAATGTCTTATCCCTGGGCTAAAGCCATTTGTGTCCCTTCCCTTCCTACTGTCTTTCTATCACTCTACCAAGCTTCATCTCCCTGTCTTATTTACATTTGTGTGAATAAATGAGAGGGACTGACCTGAGCCGGTGGCAGCCTTTGGCAGGCTAAGGAACCTTATAGGCCGAGGCTGTTTGCTCCTGGGCTTGGTAGGAGGGGGAGCAGGCCTGGGTGGGCTGTCAAGCGACTTGACCGGGGTCCCGACATCCAAGTAGTCACGGAGCTCCGCAGGGGTGTTCATATCCACTGAGCTCAGGCTTCCCAGAGAGCTGGTTGCTATTTCCCCCGTGGACATGGCCGAGCCCAAACTTCTCCTGCCCATGGCCTTCACCCCTTTGGGGTAGACCAGAAAAGAATGCTCCCATCATAGAAATACATATAGAACTAGTATATACATAAACTAATACAGAGAGATCCTGTATTCTAGGATCTATACTATCATGCTGTTTAAACCGATACCCCCTGTATTTAGCCTCGTTATTGTTATGTCATTGTGTTACTTTAATTATTATTACTTTTTACTTTAGTTTATTTGGTAAATATTTTCTTAACTCTTCTTGAACTGCACTGTTGGTTTCACGGTAAGGTCTACACTTGTTGTGTTCGGCACATGTGATTGATTTGATTTTAAGACATGGAACCACTATCTGTTTTGGCAATTTATCAGTCCAAGTATATAACTCCAAATTTTCACATTTACAATAAATTCAAAGTCCATCTTACCTTCCAGTCCTCCTCCTTCAGGTGAGCCTCGATGTCCCTCACCTCCTCCATCAGGTCAATGGGTCCGTTGTTGTCAGCACAGCCCTGGTCCGACTGGACTTTCAGGGCTTTGACTCCCCGCCTGCCCTTCTTCTTCTTGCCCCTCTTGGAGGGAGCTGCAGTGGGAGGGACGGTAACAGGCCACACGCTACTGCTGCTGAATGACTTATTTACCTGGATGGACTCCAGAGAGTGAGATCCGGGTCGAACTTGGGCTCCGTCCACCCCCACCATGTTCTTCAGTGGGGCCAGAGCTATGTGCTCAAGCCTTCGTGGCAAAGGCCTCGGTGGAGCTTTCAGCCGCGGAATGCACTGAATAGAGGGGACGAAGTGGTGCGCGAAGGTGCTGCCAACACCGATGAGAGCAGTCCGTACATAATTCTCATGGATAGCACTTATCTTTCTTTGCTTTGCTTCCATGGCCTCTCTCTCAGCTCTCTGCATCTGCAGAAGTCTGGCATCACTGATGAAGCCACGATGGCCCTCTGCGATTGGGTAGCTCTCCTGATAGCCCTGGATCACAATGGTACAGTATGAAATGTATAGCAGAAGTGAAGAAGGCAAAATAGTTTCTACAGTGTGTCATGAAAAACTTTTAAGCTAAAGATTTTTATGGATGTAGGCCTACTGTATGTCTATGAAACCACAAAATAAACAGTGATATTTTTGGAAAAACGTTTCAAAAACTGATGAGCCTTACAAAACTTGAAAACTTGTCCTGGTTATCCTGTTGGTTTAAAGCCATGTTTTGCTTCCTCAGGTTTTCGATGATGCTCTTCATCTGTGAATTCTCCTTCTGGAGTTTGTCAAACTCACTTGATTTTCTCCCTCGATAAGCCATTGATGATAAATATTAACACTCTCAAAATAAGAACTTAACCTATCTCTGTGAGAGATCTATCATGAAATGAAATTTTGCTTGTCAGATGGAACCAGCAATGATATCATGGCAAGGCTTCCGTTACATTGTGATGTCATAATGGGGTCTGTTGACAGTGCTGGCACATCAGCACATGGTGAACATTAATGAAAGCTTTTTGATTCCCATATAAAATTATGAATGTGGTGAATTTGTAAATATATATATATATAAACTCAGCAAAAAAAAACATTTTTTTAGGACCCTGTCTTTCAAAGATAATTCGTAAAAAGCTAAGCAACTTCACAGATCTTCATTGTAAAGGGTTTAAACACTGTTTCCCATGTTTCCCACGCACAATCCCTACATCAGTGCTCAGACTTTCTGCAATAAGCTGAGAGGCTGAACTGAGGGCTTCTAGGCCTGTTGTAAGGCAGGTCCTCATTAGACATCACCGGCAACAGCGTCGCCTATGGGCACAAACCCACCGTCGCTGGACCAGAAAGGACTGCCAAAAAGTGCTCTTCACTGACGAGTCGTGGTTTCGTCTCACCAGGGATGATGGTCAGATTTATGTTAATCGTGGAAGGAATGAGCGTTACACCGAGGCCTGTACTCTGGAGCGATATCGATTTGGAAGTGGAGGGTCCGTCATGGTCTGATGCAGTGTGTCACAGCATCATCGGACTAAGCTTGTTGTCATTGCAGGCAGTCTCAACGCTGTGTATTACAGGGAAGAAATCCTCCTCCCTCATGTGGTACACTTCCTACAGGCTCATCCTGACATGACCCTCCAGCATGACAATGCCACCAGCCATACTGCTCGTTCTGTGCATGATTTCCTGCAAGACAGGAATATCAGTGTTCTGTCATGGTCAGCGAAGAGCCCGGATCTCAATCCCATTGAGCACATCTGGGACCTGTTGGATCGGAGGGTGAGAGCTAGGGCCATTACCCCCAGAAATGTCTGGGAACTTGCAGGTACCTAGGTGGAAGAGTGGGGTAACAAGGTACAGCAAGAACTGGCAAATTGGTGCCGTCCATGAGGAAGAGACGCACTGCAGTACTTAATGCAGTTGATTTTGATTATTCCATTTCTGTTAGTCAAATTTCTGTGGAACTGGTTCAGTTTATGTCTCAGTTGTTGAATCTTGTTATGTTCATACAAATATTTACACATGTTAAGTTTGCTGAAAATAAACGCAATTGACAGTGAGAGGACATTTCTTTTTTTGCTGAGTTTATTATATATATATATATATATATATATATACAGTATATATACACTGTATACAGTTGAAGTCTGAAGTTTACATACACCTTCGCCAAATACATTTAAACTCAGTTTTTAACAATTCCTGAAATTTAATCCTAGTAAAAATCCCCTGTTTTAGGTCAGTTAGGATCACCACTTTATTTTAAGAATGTGAAATGTCAGAATAATAGTAGAGATTGATTTATTTCATCTTGTATTTCTTTCATCACATTCCCAGTGGGTCAGAAGTTTACATACACTCAATTAGTATTTGGTAGCATTGCCTTTAAATTGTTTAACTTGGGTCAAACGTTATGGGTAGCCTTCCAAAAGCTTCCCACAATAAGTTGTGTGAATTTTGGCCCATTCCTCCTGACAGAGCTGGTGTAACTGAGACAGGTTTGCTTGCTCGCACACGTTTTTTCAGTTCTGCCCACACATTTTCTATAGGCTTGAGGTCAGGACTTTGTGATGGCCACTCCAATACCTTGCCTTTGTTGTCCAAACTTTTTAGGGCTGCAGGGGCCCGTATTGAGTAGCTTGGATGAAAAGGTGCCCATTGTAAACGGCCAGCTCCTCAGTCTTAGTTCCTAATATATGCATATTATTATTAGTATTGGATAGAAAACACTCTAATATTGTCTGTGAGTATAACAGAACTGATATTGCAGGCGAAACCCTGAGGAAAATCAAAACAGGAAGTGGCTTCTATTTTGAAAACTCCATGTGCCATAGGCTCCCTTTGCTCCATTTAAAGGGATATCAACCAGATTCCCTTTCCTATCGCTTCCTCAAGGTGTCAACAGTCTTCAGACATAGTTTCGGGCTTTTATTTTGAAAAATGAGCCAGAAAGATAACATCGCGTCAAGTGGTCACATGAGTTTTGCTTGCGCAACAGAGTTTGGACAGCTATTGCTTTTCCCTCGCCTACTGTGAAAGACATTTGCGGTTGATATATTATCGATTATATATTTTAAAAACAACCTGAGGATTGATTATAAAAAACATTTGACATGTTTCTGTGGACATTATGGAAACTATTTGGAATTTGTCTGCGTTGTCGTGACCGCTCTTTCCTGTGGATTTCTGAACATAATGCGCCAAACAAAACGGAGGTATTTTGGATATAAAAATAATGTTAATGAACAAAAGGAACATTTGTTGTGTAACTGGGAGTCTGGTGAGTGAAAACATCCGAAGATCATCAAAGGTAAACGATTAATTGAATTGCTTTTCTGATTTTCGTGACCAAGCTACTTGATGCTAAGTGTACTTAATGTTTTGTCGAGCGATCGATAAACTTACACAAACACTTGGAAAGCTTAATTTCAAAATCTGACATGACAGGTGGATTAACAAAAGGCTAAACTGTGTGAATATAAATATAAATATTTTTTTGTAATGTTTATTGAATGTAGCGCTATGCTATTCAGCAGTTGTTGATGACACTTATCCCGTTAACGGGATTGCAGCCATAACAAGTTAATCCCTTCTCTTAACATGTATGGCCCCAAAACATAATCAAGCAGCTGACCAATTATGCAAGACTTTAGTTCGAAGTTAACTGAGATTAATCAACAACTGGATACATTTCTTTATTTTTAAAGTGAAACTATCCTCCGCATTGGAGTATCTCTACAAGTACAAGTTTAACCAGTATTTCAGTTTTTTTACCGTCCCATGAAGAAGTGCGGCAGGCATGTGAGGAAGGATCCTACAGCCATGAGGAAACAGCCCATAGCAATGAACCTGGGCCGGTGCAGCTTCGCCCCAAAATGGCTGACCACAGCCAGGAACAGCAGGTTACCTGCAAGAAACCACAACACTGCAGTAGTCAGGAATAGCAAATTATAAACACTGTTATTTTTTAAACTAAGAACGGCATATCAGTTTGGATACTAGGCTGCAACAACATAGCATCAAATAAAACAATGTTAGGGGTTTGACAGTAGAGTCATAGACAAACGCCAGTCAATCAATTAATAGGAACAACTATAAAAGTGGACAGTATTGAGAGCAGACTCTGATTGAACCACAAAAAAAATGGATCATACTGTAGTCTGTATCTGGTTTTTACTACATGAATTCTCAAGCAACTCAATGTTATTGTTGAAACCCATCTCAAAGCTGCCGTCTATGAGACCGATGAGAGAGCCGGACAGGTCAAAGTGTCTCTGAGTGATGGCACTCTTCATGTAGGTCCCTGACAGAGCTTTGGTGAAGGAGGCGAACTACAGGGCCACGATGAACTGCTGACAAACACAAGAGAGAGAACATTAGTGTGTGTTTGTCCATGTGTATGTGCATGCGTGGATGCGTGTGCAGACAGAGTACATGTGTAGCTGAGGTGGCCTGCAATAGTAAAAAGAACGGACACATGTTTACGTCTGCAAAGTTCTGCCGCTTTCTTTATTTTGAAGAATTTTTTTTTCTCTTGTTCAATTGTCTATTTTCTTGTTAGTACTTTGAAAATATTCACATCAAACAAGTGCACACTTTAAATTACACAACATAAATGCACTTTACCTAAAGCAGAATTAAAAAATGTTCCACAAAATAACCCTGTCTTAGTGTACGGTTTCACATGAAAACCACAATGTATTTCACATTCATACAATACATTTACATTTTACATTTAAGTCATTTAGCAGACGCTCTTATCCAGAGCGACTTACAAATTGGTGCATTCACCTTATGACATCCAGTGGAACAGCCACTTTACAATAGTGCATCTAAATATTTTAAGGGGGGGGGGGTGAGAAGGATTACTTTATCCTATCCTAGGTATTCCTTAAAGAGGTGGGGTTTCAGGTGTCTCCGGAAGGTGGTGATTGACTCCGCTGTCCTGGCGTCGTGAGGGAGTGTGTTTCACCATTGGGGAGCCAGAGCAGCGAACAGTTTTGACTGGGCTGAGCGGGAACTGTACTTCCTCAGTGGTAGGGAGGCGAGCAGTCCAGAGGTGGATGAACGCAGTGCCCTTGTTTGGGTGTAGGGCCTGATCAGAGCCTGGAGGTACTGAGGTGCCGTTCCCCTCACAGCTCCGTAGGCAAGCACCATGGTCTTGTAGCGGATGCGAGCTTCAACTGGAAGCCAGTGGAGAGAGCGGAGGAGCGGGGTGACGTGAGAGAACTTGGGAAGGTTGAACACCAGACGGGCTGCGGCGTTCTGGATGAGTTGTAGGGGTTTAATGGCACAGGCAGGGAGCCCAGCCAACAGCGAGTTGCAGTAATCCAGACGGGAGATGACAAGTGCCTGGATTAGGACCTGCGCTGCTTCCTGTGTGAGGCAGGGTCGTACTCTGCGGATGTTGTAGAGCATGAACCTACAGGAACGGGCCACCGCCTTGATGTTAGTTGAGAACGACAGGGTGTTGTCCAGGATCACGCCAAGGTTCTTAGCGCTCTGGGAGGAGGACACAATGGAGTTGTCAACCGTGATGGCGAGATCATAGAACGGGCAGTCCTTCCCCGGGAGGAAGAGCAGCTCCGTCTTGCCGAGGTTCAGCTTGAGGTGGTGATCCGTCATCCACACTGATATGTCTGCCAGACATGCAGAGATGCGATTCACCACCTGGTCATCAGAAGGAGGAAAGGAGAAGATTAATTGTGTGTCGTCTGCATAGCAATGATAGGAGAGACCATGTGAGGTTATGACAGAGCCAAGTGACTTGGTGTATAGCGAGAATAGGAGAGGGCCTAGAACAGAGCCCTGGGGGACACCAGTGGTGAGAGCGCGTGGTGAGGAGACAGATTCTCGCCACGCCACCTGGTAGGAGCGACCTGTCAGGTAGGACGCAATCCAAGCGTGGGCCGCGCCGGAGATGCCCAACTCGGAGAGGGTGGAGAGGAGGATCTGATGGTTCACAGTATCGAAGGCAGCCGATAGGTCTAGAAGGATGAGAGCAGAGGAGAGAGAGTTAGCTTTAGCGGTGCGGAGCGCCTCCGTGATACAGAGAAGAGCAGTCTCAGTTGAATGACTAGTCTTGAAACCTGACTGATTTGGATCAAGAAGGTCATTAATAGAATAGAATAGAATTCAATAGAAACACCTATATATGAAACCATAAATAACTGAATGTTTCTCTATATACCGCTACCTCTATAGAAAAGTGACAACAATACATTCAGCTTTAAGATAGTGGCACCTCCAGAAAATCGTCTCTCTCTCACTGTATGCACTAAAAGTCCACCAGACTGAGCGTGCTCGGCCACTTTACCAGCTAGTGAGCACAATTTTACACAAAACAACCAATAACATGTAAAACCAACTCAGAAATCCCTAACAAATGGATTCTTGATAAAAAAAATCTCCTAGACAAAATCCAGTACAAGTCAGCTACTCAGTAAACATAGTCTTTGTGACTCGTAAATGTTTTTTTTAACCTCAGCTAGCATCAAGCTAACATACACTCTCACTCAATATAAATCACGTTCTTCTCACTCAGTTCGACACAAAGCCAAAACAAAACCTTTCCTAACGTGATAATATCTGGACAAAGTTGTTAAATAGCATGGTATTACATATTGTGTATATATTTGAACGTTTGAAGTTCTGTTACATACCTGTAATAGTAAAAGAACAGACAAAGTTTACCTCTGTAATGTTCTGGTCCTTATTCTGCAGAATGGTGAGCGCCTGGCCAAAACTTGCTGTTTCTCCTGCTCCAACAGTGCAACATCGCCATCTATTGGCCTGATGGACTGCTAACGCTAAAGTATGTAGAAAATCCCATTAAGACAAATACAGAAACAATTAGGGGGGATAAATAATAAATGGGTGTCTGTTTTTAGTGACTTTGTTTTCAACCCATTACACATGCACAATCATACATGTGCATTTAAAGCATTATTAAGATCCTTGAGTGTGGAACTGCAGGGCGTTTACGCAAAAAACACATGAATTTCACATGTGAACACGGGAAGTGTACCAAAAACATGTTTTAATGTAATCTTATGTGAAGATAATGTGATAACATGTAAAGCAACATGTGATTACATTAAACTACACATGTGAAAATGTGATCACGTTGTGTTCCAAAATGTAATTTGTGCTCACATAAAATGTAAGTTGAAATCATGTGGTTTTTCTGTAAGGGCAGGAATATAAGATGCATTTCACATTGAAAATTAAATGTTCTTTGAGGTTCTTCCATGTTCCTTTCCATGTATTTTCCATTTTACTTTCCCTCAGTCCTTTTCACTTTCCTTGGCAAAACAAGCTCTGTCCCCGTCAAGACTTATTCAGCTTCTGATGGATTTTAAACCATTCAACAAATAGTTTTATAATGAAGATTAGACCCAAGTAAACACCCTGGATTCTTTACACACACATTGACAGGCAAAAATCTCGAATTTGGACTCATCAGACCAAAGGACAGATTTCCACCAGTCTAAGGTCCATTGCTCATGTTTCTTGGCCCAAACAAGTCTTCTTATTTTTGGTGTCCGTCCTTTAGTAGTGGTTTCAATGGAGCAATTCGACCATGAAAGTCTGATTCACGCAGTCTCCTCTGAACAGTGCATGTTGAGATGTGTGTGTTTCTTGAACTCTGTGAAGAATTTATTTGGGCTCCAATCTGAGGTGCAGTTCACTCTACTGAACCTATCCTCTGCAGCAAAGGTAACTCTGGGTCTTCCTCTGAGAGCCAGTTTCATCATTGCGCTTCATGATTTTTGCGACTGCACTAGAAGAAACTTTCAAAGTTCTTAAAATGTTCCGTATTGACTGACCTTCGTGTCTTTAGTAATGATGGGATGTTGTTTCTCTTTGCTTATTTGAGCTGTTCTTGGCATAATATGGACGTGGTCTTTTACCAAATAGGGATATCTTCTGTAAACCATCCTTACCTTGTCACAACACAACCTGTTGGCTCAAACTCTTTAAGAAGGAAAGAAATTCCACAAATTAACTTTTAAGAAGGTACACCTGTTAATTGAAAAACATTCCATGAAAAGGTTGGAGAGAATGCCAAGAGTGTGCAAAGTGGTCAAGGAAAAGGATGGCAACTTCGAAGATTCTCAAATATAAAATATATTTTGATTTGTTTAACACTTTTTGCTTACTACATGATTCCAATTGTGCTATTTCATAGTTTTGATGTCTTCACTATTATTCTAAAATGTAAAAAATTGTAAAATTAAAGAAAAACCCTTAAATGAGTAGGTGTGTCCAGACTTTTGACTGGTACTGTATATATTGTGGTAATGCAAATATGGTACAATCCAAGGGTGCAGAGCTTTTGGAGACTTACCCAGAAAGACTCACAGCTTTAATCGCTGCCAAAGGTGATTCTAACATGTATTGTGAATACTTATGTAAATTAGATATTTCTGAATTTCATTTTCAATACATTTGAAAAAAACATTTAAAACATGTTTTCACTTTGTCATTATGGGGTGTTGTCTGCAGCTGGGTGAGATGATTTAAAAAACTATAATTTAATCCATTTGGAATTCAGGCTGTAAGAAAACAAAATGAAGAATACGTTAAGGGGTATAAACACTTTCTGAAAGCACTGTATATGTGCAAGAAAGTGATAAATGAGCGACTCTTTGAAAGGGGGTCATATATACATTGCCTTATTAAAAATAAAAATAAAAGTTATCATGCTATAATCGGCATAGTTTCTCTTAAACAAAGCAATCTGATCATGCTCCAGTAAAATATACGCTACAGGGAATTTTTTTTTAAATGGCTTCTGCAAAGCACATATACATTGTCCAATCAACATCCACACATTGATTTTATTCTTCGGGTCTTTATTCAAACACAAACACACGTGGAATAAAATTATCTTTCAGTGTCTTGTTGCAGGTTGTGCAATGTTCGAAAGTGTGTGAGCGATTAGCATTAATGTTTGTGTATGTGTGTGGGGTCAAGTTTGGACGGTCGTACATATGCAAATAGGGAAGATTGTACATTTCAGGTCCATGGACAGCAGCAATATCGGCATAGCGATATCTGTCATTCAGCACCACATGACAGTAGACAGCGGCCATCTCATGTGAAGTTGGAACTGGGGAAATCCCATGTAATGAGAAACGAGGCCTAGGAGGCAAAAAGACTGAAGGAGAAGACTCCCTCAAGAACTCTATGCTAAACTGTTCTGCCACATTCACTTCAAATGTTACATCTTTCGATTTGTAAATGATAGGGAATACATCTGCAAATAATTTAGACTGATTATTCAAACTACACTGTACAGCTTGTGTGTGTCTGTGCATCATAGGTACAACAGTAAGCAATTCCGTTCTCAAATGTCTGTTTATTGTGAGAAACAAAAGGAAAAACACCTGTTAGACGATTACAATGCGGACTGTCATGCATTTTTACTATTACCAACAACACAACGAAGTGATACGTGTCATGGAGACTAAAAACGGATACTTTCCAAACACCAAAAGTTCCCACGCTGAGCGATATTGTTTACTACACTATTATGCATACAATCCAAGTCATACGTTTATTGTCATTCATACTCTTATTTTTAACCGAATATCTTTTCAAAAGTGTCCATTGTGTCAATTCAGAGCTTGGAAAAATATTGGAATAATGTGCTTAAGGGGACTGACACTCAAGCCGCACAACAGGATAACACAACAACCACATTTTCAATTGACAATCATTGCTTTAAATGGATGTGGTTGATAGATTTGTATAGGCATATATAAACAATGTATTTAACTTGTAAACCAAGGTTGGATTAGTTGGTCTAAGCAACATGCACCTGGATAATCGTGTCATGAATCTGGCTCCTACATCCTCATATACACATTATGACATAATAAAGAGTTTAATGTTTCACGAAATAAAAACAAAGCATACCCAATTATACAGGTTCTACACATTCCATTGCTCCATGGCAATAGAATGTAAACATTCTATTTTGTGCCAAACATCGCCTACAACTCAATTCTAAGTGCAGTATATTGGAGGACTCCAGCTATTGATCATTCGCGACTTTAAGTCATTCCTGTTATCTCTACAGGATCTTGTATATCTATAGTGCTGCATTTCTTCCCCATCTTACCATGGATAGGGTTTGGTGCATTCCGGAGTTCACTTATGGTCCCACAAAGGTAATCTTAGGAGAAATGAATTTTAGCATACTGTAAATGCCTGTGCATAATGTGCATAACAAAGCATCATTATTTTCATGATATTCAAAGGAATTCTGTAGAAGCAGCCTTTATTTTCAGACTCTGCAGGCCTGCTGGGAGGAAACATATTACAATAAACAGGTAAGATTCATCCCACAAAAACATAAACAACAGAAAGAGAGTTGTATTTCAAGAAAGTTTAGAGAAGGTGGTCATAATAGTTCTTCCTATCACTTGCAAATTGTGAGGTATGAGCAGTTGTGAAATGTTGCGAGAGGCCCTTCTGAAAGCACATGATATGGTATTTCGTGGCACGGTCTCACACTTTACCACATCTTGCAGAAGAAGCTCATGGTCCATTATCTGCTGCTCCAGAGTCAAGGCCAGGTCCCGCCCCATGTCACCACGGAGCACATAAGCAACTGGCTGGTGTCTCAGGGCAAAAAATCCCTTAGGGAGAGGTGAGTACCACGTCAGCACTCACCTTCACTGCCATTCCCTGCCACCAGCAGCACTCCAGGAGATGTGGGTAAAATAAACAACAGAAAAATCAGAAGCCAGGAAAGTTGAATTGCTCTGTGTTTTATTTGAAGGGTGTGGAATGAAACCCTGGAGGAGGGAAACGACCTCGCTCGGCTGGTAAGAGAATGAGAGTTAGAGACATACTACAAGTTAGTGAGCTCTACTAGCCTTTCAACAACGAGTTAGCACAGCAGAATAGATCTGTTGTGAAATTACACTAATGGGACTTCCTGTTTCATACTGCAGTCCTGGGAAGTAAACACTTGCCTAAAAATGATGAACATAGAGCACGAAGCTTTCTACAAGCTCCGCCCCTCCATGCACCCCACCTCCCCAGCTGACATGCGAGTTCCACGTTCTGCCCTGCATATGACTTGATCCATTTATCTACACATCTGGAACTACGCAGAAACAGACTAAGACAGTGTTCTCTGTGAGCACATTGCACATCGTTTAGCGTTGTCTTCTCCTTTTTGTTGATTTCAGCGATCCTAAGGTCCACAGCATCGTCGAAAGAGCTGTGAGGAGCATTCTGGGCAAGCAGTCCAATGAGCCCCGTAGCAACCTGCTCAGCCCATCTCAGGTGGTGGTGGAGGTGGTGCCCAGGCTCCTCCTGGCCCTGTGGCTTCAGCCAGAGGAAGGCCATTCAGAGCACCCAATCCTTATAAGTGGGATGGCCGTGGGCATGGTGGCGGCTGTAGTGGAGAAGCTCTCCTGCATGTTAAAGGACCCTTCCCCTCACATCCCTTTCTCCCGGGCTGCTGCTTTTGACTCTGTGCGGTCGATCCTCGGGAGAATCAGTCAGTCCTTCTCCACCGATGACCTGCAGAGCCCTTTTTATATGAGCTCTGTCTGTGCCTTTGTGGCGGACGAGGTGCAGAGCTGCTTCCAGCCCCCTGCAGCCACCCTACCAGTCCCCCCTGTCCTCGCAGTGGCCGTTTCCACCACACTACCAGCTGACATCCAAGCAGGTGAGCAGCAATGATAGAGAACACTCTGACAGATGCCTGTTCTGATGACATCTTGGTGCCTTGTAGTACTAGAGCTCATCAGCTGTTGTCACCCATAATATAGACCCGGCAACTTCCCACCTGAATGTGGTGGACATCACCCCTAACACAGAGGCAGACCCGGCATCTTCCCACCTGGAGGTTCAAGACATCACCACTAACACAGAGGCAGACCCGGCATCTTCCCACCTGGAGGTTCAAGACATCACCACTAACACAGAGGCAGATCTGGCTTCTTCCCACCTGAATGTGGTGGACATCACCCCTAACACAGAGGCAGACCCGGCATCTTCCCACCTGGAGGTTCAAGACATCACCACTAACACAGAGGCAGATCCGGCTTCTTCCCACCTGAATGTGGTGGACATCACCCCTAACACAGAGGCAGACCCGGCATCTTCACACCTGGAGGTTCAAGACATCACCACTAACACAGAGGCAGACCCGGCTTCTCCCAACCTGAATGTGGTGGACATCACCCCTAATACAGAGGCAGAGCCCATCTCTTCCCTCTTGGAGGTTGTGGACTCTCACGATGGCCATCTTCGCCACTCTGCCAGCTGACATCCCAGCAGGTGAGTAACACTTAGAGAGCACTCTGACAGGTACCGTTTGTCATGACATTTAACATTTAACATTTAAGTCATTTAGCAGACGCTCTTATCCAGAGCGACTTACAAATTGGTGCATTCACCTTATGACATCCAGTGGAACAGCCACTTTACAATAGTGCATCTAAATCTTTTAAGGGGGGTGAGAAGGATTACTTTATCCTATCCTAGGTATTCCTTAAAGAGGTGGGGTTTCAGGTGTCTCCGGAAGGTGGTGATTGACTCCGCTGTCCTGGCGTCGTGAGGAGTTTGTTCCACCATTGGGGGGCCAGAGCAGCGAACAGTTTTGACTGGGCTGAGCGGGAACTGTACTTCCTCAGTGGTAGGGAGGCGAGCAGGCCAGAGGTGGATGAACGCAGTGCCCTTGTTTGGGTGTAGGGCCTGATCAGAGCCTGGAGGTACTGAGGTGCCGTTCCCCTCACAGCTCCGTAGGCAAGCACCATGGTCTTGTAGCGGATGCGAGCTTCAACTGGAAGCAAGTGGAGAGAGCGGAGGAGCGGGGTGACGTGAGAGAACTTGGGAAGGTTGAACACCAGACGGGCTGCGGCGTTCTGGATGAGTTGTAGGGGTTTAATGGCACAGGCAGGGAGCCCAGCCAACAGCGAGTTGCAGTAATCCAGACGGGAGATGACAAGTGCCTGGATTAGGACCTGCGCCGCTTCCTGTGTGAGGCAGGGTCGTACTCTGCGGATGTTGTAGAGCATGAACCTACAGGAACGGGCCACCGCCTTGATGTTAGTTGAGAACGACAGGGTGTTGTCCAGGATCACACCAAGGTTCTTAGCGCTCTGGGAGGAGGACACAATGGAGTTGTCAACCGTGATGGCGAGATCATGGAACGGGCAGTCCTTCCCCGGGAGGAAGAGCAGCTCCGTCTTGCCGAGGTTCAGCTTGAGGTGGTGATCCGTCATCCACACTGATATGTCTGCCAGACATGCAGAGATGCGATTCGTCACCTGGTCATCAGAAGTCATGACATCTTAGTAGAACCTTTCAACTGGCCAGTGTTAAGAAGCTACGGTTTGCATTTGTTTACATTCTGTTCCTATTTTTTCCCTTTCCAGCGGATGTTGCTGTGGTCATCCCGGATGTCACCAAGGATGTGACACTGGATGTTCCATGCAGAGCTAGGAAAGGGGCAGTCCGGCGATTATTTTGCAGGCTTTGGAGGCCAGTGTGCTGCTGCGCCTGCCACAAGGAAGAGGAGGAACAATATTAATTATTCATCACACCTGCAGAAAAGGGATTGAACCATAGACCATTAAATTATTTTTCATTTTAATTTAACTCAATTCTGCTTTTCTTCTGTTTACTACTTAATTTCAGAACTTTTCTATAAACTTTCACTTTGCAAGTGTGGAGTAGGTTGTGTAAATAAGTGGGACACACCCCAATTTAATGCTTTGAATAATTTACTTTGTCCATTTAAAAAAATATGTATTATTTCACAACAAAACAACGGAGGGCGCTCAACCAACGTTGAGTTGAGGTGCAACCAAAAATTTGAATCATCATAGAAAAGGAAAAAGCCCAACTCTTGCTCACTATAAAAAAATGCATCGTTTTATTCAGGCAAGGTTCAAATATTAACGTTTCGGCCTAGTCTATGATGATATGCAAGTTGTGTTTGCCCAGTAAAAGGGTGACCCAGACTCACCCTGGTTCTTGAGGGTTGAAGACAGTGAAAAATGATCATTAAGTAAATGGGACTTTTCAATTATTGAATAAAAATCTTTAATGAACATTAATTTAAATACAATTGACTTGAGGATTAGAGCAGGCAGACTGACTGGCTAGCCCTGAAAGCCCTCTCTGCCTCTACCTCTGTGTGGTTCATCTCAACCAAGAGCTTGTGTGGGTTGTCTTTCTCTCTGTGGGTGTGAATCACTATGACCTCTCCCTCTGCCTGCCATTTGGCTGATCAGAAGTCTTCTGCTCTTTCTTGCTCACATGAACAGGAGGAATGGCCTCTGGGGAAGCCTACTCCTCTATCTAACGCCTCTTCCACCTCCTCTTTCTGACTGTATTCGACTGAGGTCACTCGTTCTCTCTCCCTGGGTGTTGGATATTTCCTCCTCCTCTATGTCTTTGTGAGTTTGGAGGGAGTTATCCTGTTCCGGCTCCCTCTAAGGGTGTGCATCGTAAAGTTTTTCGGTGTGTTGAGGGGTTCAGTGGTTTTGGAGGGAGTCTGAAGTTCGATCTGTAGCGATGAGTGTATGGGCTGTCCCGTGGTGGTGTACCCCTCCCTTCTAAGGAGGAGCCACTGAGACATGTGATGAGGCCAAGGAAGATCACTCTGCAAGGACGGGATTGGACACAACACTGCTGCTCATTCATATTCAAACACACCTCAGAGTACAGACACAAACATGGATGCCCCCCCCGCCCCCCCCCCCCGCCCCCCCCCCTCAAACATGTTGAGTCAATTCCAGATGCTGGAATGGTGCTGGAATGCAGGTGCAGTAGGGCCTAGTATGTAATGATGTGATACCATGTGTACCCCATATCCTGTGTTTGTGTTGATGTTTTAAAAATGTGATTTAACTTTTATTTAAACAGGGAGGCACACTGAGATTAAACATCCATTTTACAAGAGTCCCCTGTAAAAGCTGTAAAAGTTCAAGTCATATTGAACAACTACCAGAGAGAACCTTCTCTACATTGGAATTGCATACCATATTTTTTCCATATATCAAAATAATACTTTATTATCAATCAGCAATTACTTACCTAGATAAGGCCTCAACAAGGCCCCAGTTAATGGTTGAAAATAACATATTTCAGTGCCAATGAGTTACACTGAGTGTATAAAACATTAAGAACACCTGCTCTTTCCATGACATATGCTGACCAGGTGAATCCAGGTTAACGCTATAATCCCTTATGGATGTCACTAGTTAAATCCACTTAAATCAGTATAGATAAAGAGGAGGAGACAGGTTAAAATATATATTGTACGGCTTGAGACAAATGAGACATGGATTGTGTATGTGTGTCATTCAGAGGGTGAATGGGCTAGACCAAATATTTAAGTCCCTTTGAACAGAGTATGGTAGAAGTTTGTGTCAAGAACTGCCATACTGTTGGGATTTTCACGCTCAACACTTTTCTCTGAGTATCAACAATGGTCCACCACCAAGGGGGGGAACTCAATAGGAAGGTGTGCTTAATGTTTTGTTCACTCAGTGTAGATCAATCCCGAGCATATACTTTCATTTGTATGCATACTGATACTGTAAATACACAAATTATATAAATGTTATCTACAATATATTATAATACCGTAAGCCTCCCTGCTGCAGGGGCATTTCCTCCTACAATTTTGAGCTGATTTTCTTCACTTTAGCAATATTTTGTATCTTTGTTCATTTTCACATTTATTGTGTTTGGAATGGCACTGTTACTACAGGAGATGATGCTATCATAAAGTATTTGATGTAAGTATGTAGGATAATTACCCATAATACTCACTGACTGAACATTCAAAATTACCAGAGCAATTATTGACGCATTCACATGCCATCGGAAACTTGGAACCTCAGAGTTAAAATTAATGTACGGTTATAGCGTAGAGCTTCCTACTGGTTGATTCTGATACTTCACAAGTGGGAAACTTGAAATCATCATTCCATAACGAGTTAGTGAGTCAGAAATGTCAACATTTCCTAGTTCCAACTTGAAGGGCCTTCTATGATGTAGGGCAGGTCAGTAACCAAATGATTTTACTGTGCCAAGTCGCACACAGACTTTTATGGTCACACAAGTTGCCACCGGTGGATTCAAAACGAGTAGTCTAACAATTATTTACATGGCCCCAGGTACATTTGCAACCAAATTATTTTTCTGTGAGAAATCAATAATAGTTGCACACATAGGGTAACAGTCAGCAATTGACAGTGAGCAATGAGCAAGATAAGCATAGACGGGAAGTTGACAATACCTTATTATTAGTGTAAATGAATTGTATTTCTATGGTTGCAGCCCTCAAAGATTGAATTGCATTGAATTGAATTAATCAGATCGAATGATTTAGGGTAGGGTGGGGTACCGCTAGTCATCATTATTTTAATCACCATCTCAATCATTATCATACCATCGTAGACTGAGTCTTCTGTATCTGAGACGTTTGACCCAAGTTAAACAATTTAAAGGCAATGCTACCAAATACTAATTGAGTGTATGTAAACATCTGACCCACTGGGAACGTGATGAAGGATATAAAAGCTGAAATAAATATTTTTAACTAGGCAAGTCAGTTAAGAACAAATTTATTATTTTCAATGACCGTCTAGGAACAGTAGGTTAACTGCCTGTTCAGGGGCAGAACGACAGATTTGTACATTGTCAGCTCAGGGATATGAACTTGCAACCATTTCGGTTACTAGTCCAACACTCTAAGTGATGATTCCAACTGACCTAAGACAGGGATTTTTCATGAGGATTACATGTCAGGA